>NW_004524697.1:7774722-7792544 GCF_000260255.1 Octodon degus
ATAGAATTATATATTGAACTGTTTTGAAAAAAGGGTCATGTATTAGACTTATCCTTGATTACACAATTGTATAGTTAACACAGAATGAAAAAGCAAAGAATACCATAGGTCAGTTATACTTAGGAGCATGCATACTGAAATTCTTGAAAAAAGGAATTAAAAGGACAGATCAAGCAATTTATCAAAAGAATAATTAGCAATTATCAAATAATACTAACTTTAGGAATACAGGGATGGCTCAAACAGTAGGAAACTTGATTACTGTAACCTTACTACATTACAAGATTACAGGAGAAAGATGTAAATAAGTCACCTTAGTACATTTTGAAAATTCAGTAAATTTAATACTAATCTTTGTTTTAAAAATTTCTTTGATTCAAATATGTAGGGTGCCTCTCTTTTGAAGGCCTACACTCTTTTCTTCTTTTTTGGCTAAAATGGGGATTGAACTCAGGCCCTTGCGCTTACCAGGCAAGTACTTACTCTACTGAGCTATCTCCCCGGCCCCTCTACACTATTTTCTTTGGGTGAATACTTTATATTTTGCCTAGCAAATTTCTATGCAACTCCGAAATAAAAGTAATAAGTGTATATTTGTGTGTGTGTGTGTGTGTGTGTGTGTGTGTGTGTGTTGTAGGTCCTATATATAATGATGAAAAGTTGGAAGTATTATTTGGAAGTCAGAAATAAGGCAGAGATATTTATTATCCTTGCCATCATTTAATATTTTATCAAGAGATCCTAGTCAATAAAGTTAAAAAGAAAAAATTGGAAAGTTAAATATTGGAACAGAAAACACAGACATTTACAGATACAGTTACCTGTCCAGAACATCTTAATGAAGGAGCAGAGATCTATGTTAATGGATGCTATGAAGTGACCTGGTAGGGTTGGAAAGATATCTAGGGGTAAAGCCCTTGCCTACTATGTACAAAGCCTTGGTTTCAAGCCCCACCCACCAAGTGGCCTGGTAGAAGAACAGATTTCACAAATGGATAATTGGTTAGAATATGAAATGGAAAGAAATAGCACCTTCATAGATATAATTTTTTTTTTTTTGCGGAACCGGGGATTGAATTCAGACCCTTGCGCTTGCTAGGGAAGCGCCTATTCCACTGAGCCATCTCCCCGGCCCAGGAAGGGGTTTTTTTGTTTTTTTGTTTTGATATAATTATTTTTTTTATAGGAGGAAAGATTTATTTAGCTTATAGTCTGTAGAGGTTTTAGTCCATAATTGGCTGGCTGCAAAGCAAGGTGACATATAGCAGAGCGGCAACAGTTCATGTCAGAAGACAGCAAAAGTAAGAGAGGAGGGAAGAAGGGAGGCAGTGAGGGAGAGAGGGCCATATATAGATACCTGCATCTATCTGTCTGTGTGTATGTATGTCTATATGTGTATGTTCATATGTACAGAAAGAGCCAAAAGCTATATAAACACTTGGGGAAAAGAAAAACTTATATAACTATCTTTCAGTAGTAAATTTATTGAGACATCATATGATAAATACAGATATAAGAATTACTCAAATTGATCGCCAATCACTTGGGTCAAAGCAAACATTATCTTAAACAAACCTTAATAGTCAATCCATTAAGGTTGTTGTACATGAATTTTCAATTTCTTAAGGGTTGGCAGTGTAGTTGGTTTTCTATGTTATACTACATCCTAAAGTGTCCCCTGTAGATATGTCTTCAGGTGTTAACTCAGAAGAATGTGCACTTGATACAAATTCTGTTCCTGAAGTATCTATGCATTTTTTGGTAGGGAGGGAGGGAGGGAGAGAGAAAGTGCCAATTACAAAGAAAAAATGTAGATACAAATAGAAGAATCTTTACAGTGTCAAGCAAAAGATCATAAAAATACGTTGTATAATAGTGAAAAATCAAAAAAATCTAAATTAGGCTTTTTAGGCAGACATAGTAGTGGTTAAACAACAAGGAAAAGCAGGAAGATGGTAATCATGGAAGTGTAGTGTTGTTTACCTTAGTGGGAAAGGGATGGCCTTGGGAGGACGCTTGGAGGGCTTTTGGATATTAGCAGTATATTATTTTTTGGTAGTTACATAGATATTTCCTTACGTTAGCTGAACTCTTACCTACTTAGATCTCTTGTACAAGGGACTTTAAATCACAGTCAATAAAAAAGAAAAAAAAAATAGGAAATCAGGAAAGGGATAAATGGAGTAGAATAAGAAAATTCCAGAAATGTGTATGTCTATTTACTATACCATAAATCAGTCATTTCAAACCAGTGGGGAAATGTGTCTCAATAAATTGTTATGAAATAATTGGATTTCTAAAGGAAAAGCATTAGATTACTGAATCAATCTATTCCTGAAAATCCATAAAGATTTTTATATAAAGGAAACTGTTAGTGGCAGAAGCAAAGATAATACTGGGATTTAAAATGTATTCCTTAAAAGCAGATACTATAGATCAAATAATTGGTAGTTTAATTTATGTTCTAAAAGAATGAACAAATTGAAAATAAGAAATATTTATGACAATTACAATAGTTGTATTTTCCATAATATACAAAAAAAAATCTCCTAAAAGTGAACAGTTTAGGAGCTCCAAAATTCAGTAACAATAAAGATGTAAAAGAGTGTTTATATTTAATATACTTGAAAATAGTCTCAGCATTTCCAAGAAACATAAATTTAAGATAGACTGATAATATTCAGTATTTGTAAAAATGTTGAGAAATGACATCTTTGGTGTGATTGTAAATTGGAAGATCCTCTTGGAAGGGCAGGTTTTCTCAACATTTGTATTATGTTTTTCCCTATAATTCAATTTCTTTAAAAGTTGCCTTTCTGAGGGGACTTGCATATGACACAAGGGAGTTCCTTAAGCATATAGAACAGAAAGAAATTGTAACCAACCCAATGTTTCTCCCAAGGGGAATAGTTATGTTAATTATAGTCCAAGTGTAGAAATTGCCATTGTTAATTTGCGTACTATGATAGCTGAACTATCAAGGCACATTGTTAATAAAAATTTTTATCATCTATTAACATGTTGAGATTTTATATGAAAATCATAAAATGCTTGAATTCTCTCAATAGCTACATATATATAGGTGTGTGAAAATGTCTGAAAGAATACTCATAAAAATATTAACAATGGTTATCTCAGGAGTGGGAAATGAAGTGGGCTATAAATTTTTTTTTTAAATATTTTATTTATTTATTTATTTATTGTGTGTGTGTGTGGCCAGCTCAGCCCACCAAGGGGCGGGGCTGGCTGGCATGTGGTGCTGGGGGATCGAACCGTGGTCCCTGTGCTTTGCTAAGCTTGTTCTGAGTAGGTGCTTTAGACCACTGAGCCATCTCACCAGCCCTATAAATTTTTATTCTTGTAACTTTTTAAAGAAAAATTTCTTCATTATTGGATTTTTGGAATGATGTTTTATCATAGAAGTAGCAATTTAAAGTTAATACCAAGAAATAAGGGTGAAATTAGTTGATTGGACAAGAAACCTTTCTAGCTTTTTTTAATCTAATATTTTCTTTGGCAAAGGCATATCAAAAATTGAAGTGTTTTCTTTGTTTTTAAAGAATAGTTTTTGAAAGAAATGTAATGCAGAACTGTTGGCTTTCTTTCTTTCTTATTTTAGTTTTCCATGAATTTGGAATTCTTAAGTGAGTGCCTAAAAGTCTTTATCTAATTTGTAGTTTTACTTTTTGTCCAGGCCCTTCAAACTCCAGTGAAGAAAGTGAATCCTGGAGAAGAAAGGAGGAAAATGTTTGAGGTATAAAGATATCTGTCTGCTTATTTTAAAGCTTTGCAGAAATAATTAAAAGAAACCAAACCTTACAATATGAAGCCTCCAAACCTTTCCTCATTTCTTTCAAATACACGTCTATAAGCTATTCATTTCTTTTTTAACCTCTCTGAACTCCCTTTGCCATTGGTATACTAACTTCTCTGATTAAAAAAATAAGAAAAGTAGGTGGTTATTTATCCACAGATATTTTTGTTTTTGTTTTATTTAAGGAAGTGCCAAGAAAGAAAAAATCGGAATGTATTGAAAAAGAAAAGAAGCAAAAATATCAGGTAGCTTTTTACTCTTATTTTTCTTTCTTTGAGAAGTTGTAGA
Organism: Octodon degus; assembly: GCF_000260255.1. Lineage (NCBI taxonomy): Eukaryota > Metazoa > Chordata > Mammalia > Rodentia > Octodontidae > Octodon > Octodon degus. The sequence goes on from NW_004524697.1 coordinate 7,778,825, forward strand.
TGGTAAGAATTTTGAGTTCTAAGAAGTTTGTCTTTAAATTGTTGCAGATAAGTTTATTGAAGCTTGAACAAATGAAACGGCAAGAAAAGGAAAGGGTAAGAGAATTGTTTATTTTTTTCCATGATTTATTTCTCCCCTTCCCCACACACATACTTACAAAAGAATACACTGATTTTCATTTTATTCCTAAATGTATTTCATCTATTTTATATTAAATACTTCAAATTATGTTTTGTTTGTTTCTTTTCCCAAAAGTTGGAGAGAATAAATAGGGCCAGGGAACAAGGATGGAGAAATGTGCTAAGTGCTGGCGGAAGTGGTGAAGCAAAGGTATGCATTTCTACCAATAAAATTGTACATTAGTGTTAATTTTTCTCCAGTTTCACCTTGCTTTTTAAAATTTGTATTAGTGGCTGCTTTTTATGAATATTTAATTTCTTATGTAACATTTTCAGCATTTACTATGGTTTCTTTGTTTTCTGTTGTGTACTGAATTAATCACTAGTATGTCACTTTTAAAATTGCTTTCAAAAGTTCCATGTGACCATTGTGGTATACTGTTCATATCAGAGAAATCTGAAATAAAAATTTAAGTTTGTTGTTATTTTCCACGTAGCCTTAAAAATTAAGTTTCTAAAAGATTGTTTTTCATCCGACAGCCTCTCCAAGCTCGTCTCCCTTCATTTCCTACCCCACACTTTCGCTGTACTCAGTGCTGAACTAAAGACTTTATTTGTGTGGCCTACTGAATCTTTTGTCTTTGCACTTTTTTTCTCTTTACTTGATATCACCCCTCCTTTTTCCTCCCAGCCAGCACTACTTGCAAGGCTAGGATGGTACTTTTCCTGCCTTTTTTCTATCATTCTAAGCCTTGTACTTCCTCTTTTGCTTACCAACCATCTAATACACACCTCTGTATGATAGACTATTATTTAAAATGTCTCCAAGATTCCTGACCACTGGTGTATACACCTTATCTTCCCTCCCCTGGAATTCTGAATGCAGTCTATGAATGTGGTGATACAGTAGCTCCCTTAATTAGGCAATGGTGTGTGGCAGAAGTTTATGGGATAGTCACATGCATGACTGTCGTAACAAAAGATTCCTTTGTAGCTCACTGGAAGAAGAAATTAAGTCCAGGGAGTTCCACTTCTGTTAGCATGGAATGTAACAAACATGGACTTGGCAGGACAGTTTAGGTGCTTTTAGATTTCTGACTCATAAACGGGAAGAAAATGGTAACTTTAGTCACACACCCACAACAAGTTGGATTCTGCCAAAATCAGTGAATTGGAAGCCTCAGATGAGAATTGTGACTGTGGCTGACTCTGATTTTTCCCTTTATGTGTAGTGAGATGCTGAGTTACAGACCCAGCTAAATGTACCTATACTGTGTGTGAGCTAGGGAAACTGGGATAATAAATGGGTATTGTTTTATGGTGCTAAGCTTGTAATACTTTGTTGTACAGCAGTAGAAATTAATGCATTGATATTTTTCTGTGCTATTGTAATTTCTATCATCGAATTAGTTGTTAGCATATTTTTAAACTTTAAATTCACTGGCTTATGACCATTAATATTGCTATTTAGGTATATAGTATTACCTACCTAATTACTCTTGTTTCTTTTCCCCAGGAGTTATGTTTTGAATAAAAGTTGACTTTGTTTTGTCTAAATATATAATCTGACCTGAATTTACATTTTTCTCTCTTTAAATACACTTTTTCATAATACATATCAATAATTTATTAGGGCCAGCCAGATAGCTCAACGGACTAAAGCATCTGCTTAGGCAGAGCGCAGGGGCTGGAATTTAATCACCAGTGTGCCCTGCCAGGCCCCGCCCCCAGGACACACTGAGACAGAGATTGAGACTGGGTATGGTGGCGTGCCCCTGTAATCCCAGCACTTGAGAGGCTGAAGACAGGAGAATCACTGAGTCTGATCTGTGTAGTGAGACCCTGTAGACCCTGTACTAAATACATTACATTTTTTTAATTGAGCCACTTTTTTCATTTTTTTTATTAATGTAGACTTATACACTGTTTTTCTTAACCTGCCTTTTTTTTTTTTTTGGCGGAACCAAGGATTGAACTCAGACCTTTGTGTTTGCCAGGCAAGCTCATATTCTATTGAGCTATCTCCCTGGTCCCTAGTAATTTACCTTTAACTAGAACTTACTACTTCCTGAGTAAAAAAAAAACAGACTTTAATCTATTTTAAAATTAGCTTGCCCCATATCTTGTGTGATTAGAAAGTGACAATTTAACGCAAGAGTGGAGCCAGGAGTCTAGTTGAACATTTTGTGCAAGTCCATAATCAGTGTTGAGATTTTGATTGTTTTTCTGTCCTTCCTTTCCATATATTCTCCATGTAGTAAAGTCTTTTGCATACTTCTGGGTGATGAAGTGATAAAGTATTTTCCTTTGTCTAAATCAATATTTAATCATTATAGTCTACCTTTATCATATTTGATAAATAATTGAGGTAGCTTTTCAGAAGATAGCATAAGTTTGATAAATTTTTGTTTCACTTTGTAAACTTCTCTAATGCTTTCATTGGGGAAAAAATAATTTATTTTCCACGATTTAAAGCAAACTCTGTGTTAGTTTCTGTACTCACTCCTCAGCTTGAAATACTTATCTTGGTAGGTTTTTTTTTTTCCTTCTTGAAGTGTGTGGGATTGAATCCAGGGCATTCACGCTAAGTTATATCTCCAGTTCAGTGTCTCACTAATTTGTACAGTACAGACTAGACTCAGATTTGTGTCCTGGGTCAGCCTCCAGAATCCTGGAATTGTGAACATGTGTCACTATACCATGCTAAGCTATTTGATTTTTGCATACTTGCTAAGAATGTGGAGGCTCAGTACAATGTGAATCAAATTAAGGAAATTCTCAAAATAAAGACAAAATGGAAACTCACCATTAAGGGAAATGTTTCAAAATTAATACTGTTATTTATTATAAACTTCTTATACTGTGTTGTTATTCACAGTTGTCTATTATTTATAAAATCTTGGAATTTGTTTTATTTATATCTCTTATAAATGTATTTTAGAAAATTTATATGTCCTATATATAGTTTTGTTTATCTGGTGATCATAAAATATAAGAGGTATATATTGTTTAAAGGTACATTGTAGTACTATTCAGCAATAAAAAGAATAATCTGTTTATACATGCAACAACATGGATCAATCTCAAAAATAGATTGAGTTAAAGAAGCCAGACAAATATATATTATATAGTTCCACTTAGATCAAATTATAGAAAAGGCAGATACAATGCATAGTGACAGAAAACAGATCAGTAGTTTCTGGTAGTGAGACTATTCACTACAAAAGAGCATGGGGAATTTCCTGGGATAATTGTGGTTGTGGTGGTTATATGAGTATATCAACATAGGTTTATGGTTAGTGGATTTTAAGATATATAAACCAGGCTTCAATAAGGGTGATTTTTTTAAAAGGTCATATTGCTTCAGTCCTTTCAGATAGTCATTTCAGCAGGAGTACTATATGAACATTTTCAGACATGCTTATCTACTTTTGTTTTTGCTCACAGGAAACATTAGCATACAGTTAAGATACCAACATTAGACTAACCTTAAACTGTTTTACAAAAAAAGTAACAATGTTTTAATACAATTCTCCTTCTGATTTTTGACTAAAATGCTCATTTTGGGGAAGTATGAGAAACTCCTTCATAAAACTTCCTGCCTAATTCCTTATCTTTACTATTTCTAGTAGCTTTTTCTCATACTGTAATTTGATCTTTATATAATTGAAATGATTTCTATTTTTAAATCATACTTTAATTGTGTGCAACCTACCGTTCAAAGATGTTGAAGCAAATTGCTTCTTATCAAGTTATGGTGACGCCTTTAATTCTAATTGTTTTGTGTTTCTGTTTTTGTTGTTGTTGTTGTTCTGTTTTGTTGGTGTTGAGGATTGAAACCAGCACCTTATATACTGAGCTACATCCTTCCCTTTTTTTTGTGTTTTTATTTTGGGACAAGGTCTTGCTAAGGTATGTAGACTGAGCTGAAACTTGGCCTCCTCCTGGCTCAGCCTTTCAGAATATTGAGATAATAGGCAAGCACAACTACGACCAAACCTTCGTATCTTTTCTTAACCAGACTTCTTACTTAGATGACATTACTAGGAAGCTCTTCCTCCTTTATGCTCAATATTCTGGCTTCTGGTTTTTAAAACTTCACAGAAGGAAAAAAGTTTTTGGTTTTTTTTTTTTTTTTTTTTTTGGCTTCTTCCCTTTAGTCGTATCTGTCTTATTTTCAGTACTATTGACCTCTGTATTTGAGGTTATTAATTTCCTCTTAATGAAATTCTTCCACAATAAATTCTGTAATATGATACTTTTCTTATTTACTTTAAACTCTGACCCTTTTCTAGCATGCCTTTTCTGACTATGGATTTTCCTGTGGGGGAGTTCCTGTGTCTCTGTGATTGGATCTTTGTGTCTCTTTCTTTTTCTTTTATTGTCTGCAGAGAATCCATAAATCCATTGATCAGTTTTGTTTTTCATTGATTCCCTTTCTGTACTTCTAGTCTTCTGGTCTTGGTGTCAGTGCAATAATCCTCTTAATTATTTTTTCTCCACGTTGATCTTTCTCTTATTTGTACTTATAGTGCATAATATTGATTTATTGACCATAAAGACGTTTTGGTATACCACTGCTTCTAGAGCTTAGAAATGTTTTCTGTTGTGGTTATGTTAGTGTATACAACCCACATCAGCAGCACTTAGCTGAAGCAACCTTTATCAAGTTTAATGCTCCCTGTTTGTCTTCTTTCTAATTATGTTTGTCGTCAGACATCTTTTCAGTCCTATCTCTAGCATCCAAATATCTATATGTGTGGCTTATTTTCAGTCTTAGTTCTTTGATTTGAGAATCTAGCTGTGTTACACTGCTATCAAGGACAAGTTTTTTTTTTTTTTTTTTTTAAAAGACTTTTAACAAGACTTTTTTTAAAATAGAAATTTTTCCTTTTGATAATTTTTTTTTTACATGAATTCACTTAGTACATACTACTGGATGTATCCCCATATTCATTTACCACAGGACTGAAATGTTTCGCAGTTCTGTGTATTTTTTCCCCAGCATATTTTGAAACTAAGGGTAGATACCATATTTTGATTCTTTCATCTACATATAGTACGTTTTAGTGATGTTTATATCTTCATATCTACTATACTTGGTGAGTAGATTTAGAGTATGTTAAAAGCCATATGTAAATGTTTTTGTTAAATATAAGCTCATGTATTGTATAAGCAGGTTCTGTTCTTCATAGAGGCTAATCACATTTAAATTTTGTAGAAGAGATCTCCTGAATTGCTTATTATAAACTTGTTTCAAAATCTTTTAATTAAATCCAGATTTCTTCATATTTGCATGTATTTAGTGACATTTTAATGTTTTTTGTTTGTCACATTAAATTTTGTTAGTAACTGAGAACTCAACTTTTTGATTGTTGATGGTTATATCATAGTACAAGAATATTTTGCTTTTGGCCATGTTTATTAATACACTCAAATTAAGTAACTGCTCTTTGAAAGTTGAAATTTACTTTTTTTCTTTTGAGGATAGCATAGGCCTTTCAGACCTTAGAAGATAAACGTGTGAGAGCTCTTTGTTTAATCCCTAGGCTCCCTTTTTTGGCAGTGGAGGGGCTGTAGCTCCATCACCTTGTTCTTCTCGAGGACAGTATGAACATTACCATGCCATTTTTGATCAAATGCAGAAACAAAGAGCAGAAGATAATGAAGTGAAATGGAGAGGAGAGATGCATGGTCGAGGGCTTCCAGAAAGGTATGGCTGTGCTCTACAGAAGTTACTTGTGCTGTGCTTCAGAAAAAGTAATGAGAGTCACTGTGCATATTTATCTGCAGAGAAACTCTACCTGGAGTTCGTCCAGGATTTCCTAATGGGGCTGCAGGTCTTCATCATTTTCCAGATGCTGATGGTATTAGAAAAACTTTGAAAAGATTGAAGGCCGTGTCTAAACAAGCCAATGCAAACAGGTTGGACTGTGATGATCCATGAATTCATCCTTGTTTGTAACTTTGTCTTTTGTCATATGTAGCTTAGTACCTACACCTATAGATGTTTTCTTCATCAATACGTGAAATATTTTTTGCCTCTTCGCTAGAATAATTTTTTCAGGTACAAAATTGGCCCTTGAATTCATTATTACAGACATGTAACTCTTCAATTTAGCCTTACTTTTATTGTTCATTTACATGTTTAGACTGAGCATACTTTTTTAAGGAACATGTGATAACTCTTAACAACATATGGTAGCAATAATTTCATCCATTTGCTTTAAATAAAACAAAATATAGATTTAAATGAACTCACACTTTATGCAGAACTCCAAAGCATACTTTATCTTTTCTTCATCACTGAGAAGCCTATTTTTCTCTTTGTTGTCTTAGCATGTTTCCTCTTCATATTCATCTCTGATTTATACTTCTTTGTGATCTTTTTCATCAGACCTTTCCTATTCTAATTTTAAGTTAATTTAATCATAGTAACTGGCAGTAGCTGTAATTTGTATAGTCCATTTTTTCAGTAGTATGCATATATATTTTCTTAGAAATTCCCATTTCTTCAATAAATCATTTTGGTGAATTATAGAACAGATAACATTTTATGAAATTTTAGTTACATAATCTTTTCCTTACAATTTTTAAGTGTTCTAAAAATTTTATAACTCCCTTCCTGAATTATAATAGGTGATTAAAATGCCCTTGAGTACGTTTTAAAATTAAATGTACTTGAGTACAACAAATCATTGAGAAAAGTATAAAATAACATGAATATACTATAAATTATAAAGAAAATATGAAGCAAATTCTAGATTCTTTCCATTTTTGAGAAAGGAAAGGTCACATGTATTTTTGATGAATGGTAAAGCATGTATTGTGTGTGATTTTTATCTACCTATATTATAGGTCTTTCTACTATATATGCACTTTTAGTTAGAAAAACTTTTATTTTTAGTGGTATTTTTGGTTCATAGCAAAATTAAATGGAAAACATGAAGTTCTCATATGCCCTTTATCCATACACAGGCAACACTCCCGTATCAGCATCCTCACCTGAGTGAGGTTTCCCACACTGACCTGTTATTACCCAAATCTCACATTAGTGTTCTGTCTCAGGTACTATTCTCTTGTTGCTGGGGCAAATATCCAACACTCAAAATTAGTGAAGAAAAGGTTTATTCAGTTTACAGTTACTGAAGGTTTCAGTCCATACTCAGCTGACTCCAAGGCAGAGTGGTACGTGGCAGAGAGCAAAAAGGAGGAGTAGGGCTGGTGAGATAGCTCAGTGGTCTAAAGCACCTGCTTAGGCAAGCTTAGGCAAGCATTCAGGGACCTCGGTTTGATTCCCAGCACCAATGCCATGCTAGCCCTGCCCCCAGGGTAGACTGAGCTGACCATAAAAAAGAAAAAAAAGAAATAAAGGAAACATTTAAAAATAAAAAAGGAGAAGTAGAGGCAACAATGGCTACAGAGAGCAAGTCTGTCTCCCTAAAGCCACATTCAGGCTATCTGCCCCAGGCTGGGTTCAGTACTCACACCCATAACCCCAGAGGATCATGAATTGATCACAAACTCTAGAAGTCTGCCTCATGATTACACGAGGCTATAGGGGGACAACTAGACACAAACCTTAACAGGCTCACTCTTGGTGTTGTACATTCTATGTTTTTTGACAAATGTGTATGTGTCTGTATTGTAACAGCATATGAAATAATGTCACTACCCTAGAAATCCTTTGTGCCCTGCTTATTTTTTCCTCTCTTCTCCCTCCCCCCACCCCCAGCAACCATGGTTACTTTACTCTGTTCATAGTTTTACTTTTTCCAGAATAACATCTAATTGTAATCATGTAGTATGTGGCCATTTTAGGTTGGCTTCTCATGTGATATGCATTGAAAGTATCTCCATATCTTTTCATGGTTTGATAGCTCATTTCTATGTAACACTGAATTGTATTCCCATTTATGGTTATACCATAGTCTATCCATGAAGCTACTGAAGGATATCTTTATTACTTTCAACTTAAGGCAAAACTGCAATGTAAATTGTAAATAATGCTGCTACAAATAGCAGTGTGTATGTTTTTAGGTGGTTATGTTTTCAGCTCATTCAGGTAAATACAGGAGCATGATTTCTAGACCATATGTTAAGTGTATGTCTAGTTGTATAAAAAGACCACCAGACCACCTTTTAAAGTGTCTGTATCATTTTGCATTTCTACCAGCAGTGAATCTCACCAGGGGATCCTTCCCTTCATCTCTCCAGCATGTAGTTTTGGTATTTTGGATTTGGCCATTTTAATTGGTATATGTTGACGTCACACAAAGGTTTAATTTGTAATCCTTTAGTGACATGTGATGTTGAGCATCTTTTGTATACTTTATGCTGTTTTCTTTTTTTCTCTTTTTTATTAATTTTATTGAGAAAGAAATAGCAGTGAGACAGTTTTAAAACAAGTTAGGACAGTTATAATAATTAATACATTGCATATTGTTGTCTTTGTAGTAGTTATCATAGTACAAGATGCAGACGTGATATCTTGTCTAAACACTATTGTACAAATCTTTCTTATTGAACTAAGAGAAAGTAGCTATATATCTATCCTATTTTGTATGTACAGATATATATATATATATATATATATATACACACACACACACACATATATATATGTATTTCACTACAGAATGGTCCTTCATTTATTTTTATTCATTTATTTTATTTTATTTTTTTTTTGGCGGAGCCAGGGATTGAACTCGGCTGTTGCGCTTGCCAGGCAAGCGTGTATTCTACTGAGTCATCTCCTCAGCCTCTGGTCCTTCATTTATATCTCCATTTTTGTTTAGTTTTGTCAGAGATGGATATTCCATTGCCTTTCAAATATTGTTATGCTCTTTTCTGTATCTTTTTTGGTGGTTGTCTGTTTTGGTCTTACCCATTAAATTGGGTTATGCATGAACTTATGAAGGTTTAATAGTTTTTTGTGTCTTTTGAATAGCACTTCTTTATCAGATTTTTTTTCTTCTTTTTCAGTGCCGAAGATCAAACCCAGGGCCCTGGGCATGCTAGGCAAGCACTGTATCGCTGAGCTACATCCACATCCCAAATATGTCTTTTGCAGTCTGTGGCTTGTGTTCTCATTTCCTTGCTATTGTCTTCCATAGGGCAGACATTTGTAACTTTTTTTTTTTTTTTTTTTTTTTGTAACTTTAATGAAGTCATTCTTACATTTTTTTCATGGACTGTGCTTTTGATGTTGTATCTAAAGTTATCACCTTACCCAGGTTCATCTAGGTTTTTTCACATGTTGTCTTGTAGGAGTTTCATAGTTCTGTGTTTTATATTTATGTGTGATTCATTTTGAGTTTTGTGAAAGTTACGAAGTGTGTGTCCAGATTCATTGTTTTGCATGTGGATGCCCAATTGTTAAATACTTGTTCACTGAATTACTTGTGCTCCTTTTACATGGATAAATTGACTGTGTTTCTGTGGATTTGTATCTAAGCTCTTTGTTTGCTGATATAGTTGTACACTGCATTTATGCTTTAGCCAGCACCATGCTGTATTGATTACAGTAGCTTTATCATGTCTTAAAATTATATAATTTCAAACTTTTTATTCTGTTTTAATATTGAGTTGGCTATTCTGATGTGGGTTTTTGTTTTTGTTTTTTAATTTTTTCCCTGTTCATATAAACTTTCAGTCAATTTGTCAATATGTACAAAATTTTTTAACTAAGATTGGCTGAATCTGTAGATTAATTTGGAAAGAATTGACATCTTGACAGTATTAAATCTTCCTATTCTTTCTGTTGGACTGGACACTTCTTTGTTTATTTTGTTCTTCTTTTGTATTTTTCTTCAGACTGTTGTAGTTTTCCTCATATAGATCTGTGCATATTTTGTTACATTTGTACCTGCATACTTCCTTTTGGGGGTTGTTAATGTAAATTATAACATGTTTTTAATTTTAAAATCATTTGTTTGTTGCTGGTACTTAGGAAATTAACTTTGTAAGTTAACCTTGTATCTTGCAGCCTTTTCATAATTGCTTATTAATTTTAGAAAAATTTTTGCTCAGTTCTTCAGGATTTTTCATATAGACAATCATGTCATCTATAAACAAAATCAGTGTTATTTCTTCCTTACCAATCTTGTCTTTCTTTTGTTTTCCTGCATTAGCTAGTACTTCTGCAGAAAGAGCATCTTTGCCTTATTTTTTATCATAGCAGGAAAGCTTCATGTTTCTTATCATTGTTATGAGGTTTGAGGTTAACTTTGAGGTTTTTGTAGGTATTCATAATGAAGTTGTAGAAGTTCCCCTCTAGTCTTTGTTTTCTGAATCCCAGCTCTCCTTACCCCCATGTTCCATGAATGTTGCATTTTGTAAAATGATTTTCTGCAACAGTTGATATGTTCCTGTGATTTTTATTTTGTCCTGGGTTTTTGTTTTTTGAGGTTTTTTTAGGTAGAAGCTCAGTGTGTAGCAGAGACTGGCCTTGAATTCGAAATACACCTACCTCAGCCTCCTGAGTGCTGGGATTACAGGTGTACACTACCATGACAGGTGATTTTTTTCAGTTTGTTGATACAGTGAATTTTATATGTTGATCCAGCCTTGCACATCTGACATAACTTTCACTTAATTTTGGCATGTAAATTTTTACGTAGATTGTTGGATTCAATTTGCTAATATTTTTGTATCTGTATTCATGGGAGAATTGGAGTGTAAGTTTCTTATGTTATGAGATGGGTTCAAAAGTACTGTATTTGTTTCAATTTTTTGTAAGAAACTGTATTCATCTTTTCTCCCTGTAGTTCCATCAGTTTTTGCCTCATGCATTTTGATGCTTTAAGTACATTGATATAATTTCTTTCTTAAAATCTGGTAGAATTCAGCATTGTATCTCTCTGGTCCTGGTGAGTTTAAGAAGGTTATTAATTCAGTTTCTTTAATGAATATGGGCCTATTCAGAATTTTTTCTTTTTTCTATTTACTTAATGTGTTAATTTATTTATACTCTTTTAATATTGGATGAATTACCAGTTGTTCCTTTGAGGAATTGGTCTGTTCCATCTAAGTTGTCAAATTTGTGGACATAAAGTTGCTTGCAATATTTCTTTATTCTTGTAATGCCTATGGAATTGTAATAGTGTTTTTCTTTCATTTTAGATATTAATAATTAATGTCTTCTCTCTTATTCTTAACCCTGCTACAGGCTTATTGATTTTAATGATCTGTTCAGGTAGCCAGCATATAGCTTTATTGACTCTTTATTATTGACTTCCTGTTTTGATTTTATGGATTTTCTCTTTTATTATTTCCTTTGTTCTGCTTCTTTGGATTTAATATACTCTTCTGTTTTCAATTTCTAAAAGTAGAAGATGAGGTGAGTGATTTTAGATCTTTGTTCTTTTGTCATATGTGTAGTCAATGCTAGAAATTTCTAGTAACTCTGCCCTGCAGATTTTGATGTTGTGTGTTTTCATTTTTATTGAGTTCAAATTATTTAAAATTTTTTGGGGGGCTTTCTTTTTCACCCGTTGTTACTTAGAAATGTGTTGAAATTTTCCTGTTACCTTTCTGATTCTGATTTCTAGTTTAATTCTATTGTGGTATGAGAACAGAATTAGCTCTTTTAAATTTGTTAAGCTTTGTTTCAGGCCCAACATGGTTTAATGAGGTGTATCCATATGAACTTTAGAATGTTGTCATTGGGTCAAGTAGTCCATAGATGTTAATTGTACAAGTTGGTGATGATGTTGAGTTCAGTTATATCTTAATGATTTCTCTGCCTCGTAGATGTGCTCATTTTTGACAGAGGAGTGTTGATGTTTCTAATTGTAATAGTATATTCATCTTTTCCTGCTTCCAGTTCTATCAATTTTTGCCTCCTATATTTTGATGCTATATTGATTGGCATATGCTTCATGTTCTCTGGATCTGAGGTTTGATGTTTGACATTAGTTTAGAGGAAAATTCTTAGTCATTATATCTATAAGTGATGCTCCTGTTTCTTTCTTTTCTGATATTTTCATATATGTTATGCATTTTGTAATTGTCCTACAGTTCTTGGATATTCTGTTCATTTTTATTTCAGTCTTTTTTCTTTTACTTCCACTTTAAAAAAAATTATGTATTTGGTACAGGTTCTGACTATATACCTCAGACTTGTAATGATCCTCCTGTTTTATCCTCCCCAACGCTGAAATTATAGGCGTGTGCCACCACGCCTATTTCATGGCCTGCTCGGTAGGTCCAGGGGTGGCATGTGGAACAGGGTATCGAACTCAGATATTTGTACTTGCCAAGCAGGCGCTTACACTGCTGAGCTGTCCTCTCAGGCTACTTTTACTTTTGAAAGTTTCTCTTACCATACCTTTAAAGTTAAAAGTTCTTTGCCTGGCTCCATCTAGTCTACAGCTGAGCCCTTGAAAGGCATTTTTCATTTCTGTTACACTGGTTCTTTTCTCTGACATCTCATTTTTATTCTTAGAATTTTTATGTCTCTTCTTATATTATCTACATGCTTTTTTTCTTTTGATTAAAGACCTTGGTATAATAATAATTCTTTGAAAGCTCTTAATTTCATAATTCCATCATTCCTATCACATATGACTTTGGTTCTAATGTTTGTTGAGTTCCTTCAAATTGTGCCTTTTAGTTTGCCATGTTACCTTTTGTTGAAATGTAGCTATGATGTACTAGGTAAAAGTAATTATAAATAGGCCTCTAGTAATGCAGTAGTAAACTGTGGAGAAGAGAGAAGTATTCTGTGGTACATTTCATTCTTGTGGTTAGCTTTTGCTCTTGGACTATGGTTTTTCACTTTTGTTTCCCCTTTCCTTAGGTCAGGATAGCTGAAAAGGGCTGAGTTTTGTGTCTTTGCACTTCCCCTGTAGAAGGTCACAGCTGATGGGAGTTGATCATTTTCTTTTCCCTAGGTAGGTGAAACTGAAAAATCCCCAGCAGGTGATTTATTACCAAAATAATTTCTTCTGTAGGTAAGCAATTATTACAAACAGAATCCTATGCCATATTTGTATTTTTTTTATTTATTTTTTTTGAAATTGTCCAAAACTTCTTGTGAAGAAAAAAATCATTAAAGCATATACATAAAAATATTATCTATGGAAGAACAAAATTAAATAGCATCTTATTCCACATTAGAAAAAAAAAAAGGACCAAGTGTATAAGAAACTAGATTAATTAAAGAACTGAAAGAAAAGATCTATACTCTTTGAATGTTATACTTAGCAAACATACCTTTGAAAATTAAAAGTAAGATTTTCTAGTTATACAACTTGAAATATTTTAATACATCCAGAAGTAGTGTAAGGAAATAACAAAGAGCATAATTCAAAAAGCAAGAGAAGTTGCACTATGCTCCCGGATGAACAATAAAGAGCTCTCAATGGGATAGTTATGCAAGACAATATAAAAATATATATTAGATGAACCCTTACTTAAAGGTCATTGCAGATTTCTATGAAACAGTACCAATCTTATGTTGCGTTATACACTTTTTTTTTTCCCATTAATGTGTGTGTATGTGTGTATAAAAGACAGGGAAGAAGTAATGTAAAGTGAACAGAAAATGGAAATATACTTTTTAAAGTTTCTAATACTAGGAGAAGATATCATACAAT
>NW_004524697.1:7800650-7801729 GCF_000260255.1 Octodon degus
CTACAACTCTTGTTGCATAGGTCCTGCTTTACATTGGTCTTAATCATCCAGTAGAAAAGTATAAAAACAAAGTATAAGAAGTAAAACCATGCTGTTATGTTAAGCTGTAGGGAACTCAGGTCAACATTTTCTGACATTGCCAGTGAAGCGGAAGACTCAATACTGTTATGGACTACTGAACTCTTTTAGAATATTTTCCTGAGTTTACACACCTATAATATTTAAATGATGGAGCTTAAGAAAAAAAGGGAATACCGATGAATGTCCATTTTGTATCTGTGTATTCAAAGTGGTTAGGATAGATATATAGTTACATTTTCTTAATGAATAGATGATTTTGTTCTAATAGTTTTTGTTTATAGGATATCAAGTCCGCATCTTGTACACCAATTAATCACTAGGAAGAATGTATGCAATGTGTTAATTATTGAAACTGTCCTATTTGGTTTGAATCTGTCTCATTGCTATTTGTTTCTCAATATAATTATGGGAAAAAATTTATAAAAATAAAAGACAAAAAAAATAAAATGAAAAAAAAGAAAAAGATACAGTTTTCACGATAGCAATGAAGTACTAATAGTAAAACATAAGAAAAGTACTGGAATGGCAGGTAAATCACTAGCACTTCTAAGAGTTTGAGAATAGGATAGCTCACAAAGTTCTAGTGTGTTGTGGACATGCATAATGACCATGACAGTTACTGGTGGCTAGGCGTCACTTGTAGAACTGAGCTAAAGTTGTTTCTTTGAAATCCACCCTGTAGACTCAGGTAAAATCATGAGCCATACGTGGGAGGCTCAATAACTCCAGGCCTGCAATCCTATTGCAAGTGAATTTCCGGGTTCCTGTGAAACTGCCACATCATGACTCTCCACCACGTATCCCTTAATGGTCACCTGAGTGCCTCTGACCTATAAAATGCTCTTGGTGCATCAGCCTCATTAGTGATGCTGACTTCCTCTTCCCCTTCCTCTGCTGAGCTATGTTCCTAGATCTTCTTATCCCGCCTATTTCCCATAAGCCTCCTGCTGTGCCCCGGAGATGGGACTTCCTCTCATAGCCCCATTGCCTAGTTACTC
>NW_004524697.1:7803301-7807700 GCF_000260255.1 Octodon degus
GTTCAGATTCCTCAAGGTGGGTGTTGTTTGGATCTGGTTGCTGTGCTCCACTTCTTTCTGTTGCAGCCGTTATAGTTGAACCCTTTATGTCTCTCTGGCAAGATGTTCTGCTGCTGAATCAGCTGGGTGGGTCTTGCCTCTAGCCTCTTTGCAGGGAGTTCTACTGAATGGTTCTGAGCTGGGCCTGCACTGTGGGTCAAATGAGGATCCTCAAACCCCAGGCGATCTCACTCACACACCAGGCCTGGGCTCTGGATCTATTCAGGATCCGTGGGCCCCGGGTCATCTCCCTCCCTCCCCTATGCCATATTTGTAAATGATTACTTTTTTCTTCCTCTTGGAAACTGGAAGAGATTTTTTACTTTGAGAAGCTGATAGAGTTCCTTGAAATAGAAGTTAAAAAAAAGTGCAGTCGTCCTCCTAAGACTGAGTGCTCTGGAATTTCACACTTATTCTCTTTTAGCCTGAGTGATTCATCAATTATAGTCTGTTTTTCTAACCTGATGGTGGTTCCTGTGGATACTTGTGCTCTGGCAAGTTGTGATTCTCTGTGTCTGCCTGTCTGTCTCTACAGCTTTGGGGACAGTAGTTTGCCTTCTTATCTTATGTTCTCTGATGGATCTAATGATTTGCTGATTTTTCATTTGTTCAGCTTTTTTACTTCTTAGAACAGAATGGCTGCTTTTAATCTTACCTATTTATCAGAAACAAGGAGCTCTAGTATTATTTTGCTTTGTTTTAAAGGTTTATTCTCTTTAAAATGATCTTCATTTTTAAGAAAAGCATAAATATTTAAGATATAATCATTTCTAGAAAAGTGTAAAATTCATCAAGAAACAAAATAAAATCAGTAGGCTATAACTGCAACTCACCTGACTTAAGATAAAATTTAATAGAAACTGTGTATTGTAGCAGCACAGGCCTGTAATCCCAGCTACTCAGGGAGCCTGAGGCAGAAGAAGTACAAATTCAAGGCCAGCCCGGCCAGCTTAGCAAACCTTGTCCCAAAATTTGAAACAAAACAAAACAATAAAAAATCATAAAAGGAGTGGAGCTCAGTGGTAATCTCATTGTACCCAGCACACATGAGCCCTGGGTTTGATCCCCAGCACCTCAAAAAACAAAACAAAGCAGGAGTTTCAAGTAAGTTTGTGGTATGTTTGAGTCTTAGTGAAGGCTTATAAAACAGCATAAATTAAGAAAATTGAAGAAATGGCATTTCATTTCTTATTGGATCAAATTATAGTCCTGTGTCGCCTGCAGCTTCTCTAAGAGGAGTGTATGCGTCCGTGTCATTATCTTGTAGCTGCTTCTGTCTGTACTTCTGAGGTTGGAGAGGTAAATAGTGACTTTTTTTTTTTTCTTGTGTTTATTCCTTTGTACCTGCTTCTCTCCTTACTTGGAGTACCTTTGTCTCTTCCTATTTTACTAGCTAGGCTCTACTCAGTTTTCTGGCCTTAATTTATGTTGAGTTATTGACTAGTTCTGTAAAGTAAAAAAATTAAAATTAAATTAAGGATTTAATTAAAGATATTCAACTTTTAATTTTACCCACTAAGTCAAATTAAAAAAAAAAAACAACTTAAGAGCCTGGGAGCCAGCAAGATAGCTCAGCGCCTGCGTAGGCAAGCTTAGGTAAGCTAGGCAAACGCAGGGACCGTGGTTTGATCCTAGCACCACATGCCGTGCCATCCCCAAGCCCCAGGGTGGGCTGAGCCAGCCAGAGTCCGGGCATAGGGGCCCATGCCTGAAATCCCAGCACCGGGGAGGCTGAAAACAGGACGATCACTATGAGTCCAAGCTGCGTAGTGAGACCCTGTACCAAATACATTAAAAGAAAAAAAATTTAGCCTGAATTGTAGTCTTTGGTAACAGTGAACATTTCAATGTAGAAAAAAATAGGATGACATACACATACACATACACAAAATAGGATGACTGCACATACTTTTGAATTAAATAATTTTTGGATTTATATGGATTTTAGTTTCCTTGTATTGTTGAAAGCTGCTGAAAACTTAGTTATGGACAACTCCTGGTAAAAGGCCCAACACTGGCCAGTCACCTGTTCCTACTATTCGAAGGCTGAATTAACTAGTCTTCCTCAGTCCTCGTGGAACTTCCTGTAAGGGGCCTCAAAGTTGTAAGTCTGACATCCCCTCAGGTAGCAGATAGCACTCCCCTAAAGGAGTTTTTGTGGTGCTCTTCCTCACACTCACCGTCACTTTCACCAAGAGCTTTATCATCACAGTAAGGTTTTTGTTGTCATTCTTTTGTTCTGTTTTTTGTTTTGAAAATACTAATCTGATCGGATCAGCCTTTATCCAAACTATCTCTGCTAACAAAGCATTCTGTCTCATTTAGGTGGTTAGTTTTTAAAAATTTTACCTTTTTACTATTGAAAAATAAACTTTCTTTTCCTTTTGCTACCAGGAGTCAAACTCAGGACCTCACACTTGCCAGGCAGGAGCTATGCCACTGAACTATATCCATGTCCCCTATTTTTCTTATCACAGAGTATATATTCCAGTACTTTAAGAAAAATAATTCCACAGTTTTGCACATGCTGCAAAAGATCCTGAAAGTGCTGTGAGCCTTAGTTTTGGAGGATGTGAAGAAAGTCGATATGTGTACAAATTCACAAACACAATGAATGAGTAAAGAGGAATGATTATATAAATTAAGATACTTAGAACTGGTCCTGTTATGAGCCTGATTAAGTATGAGTCACTGCTTATCACTACTGTCATCATTCTCCTCGTCATTCACTATTCTTATAGGCATCTTGTGATGAGATTCAGACTTGTGTGTCATTAACCTTTTGTATTAATATAGAATGTAGTGAAAACTTCATTTCAAATGTACTATTTTGCTTTTAAATTTATACTGTAAAAAATTTCTTTAGCTGCTAACAAGTGACTAGTATGTATGTATGTATGTATGTATGTATGTATTTTGCAGAACTGGAATTGAACTCAGGCCCTTGCACTTGCCAAGCAAGGGCTTATTCTACTGAGTTATCTCCCCGGCCCCAACTACTAGTATTTATTTTTACCACTTTAAATATTACATTTGTAGTCATCCTTAGATTTTAAATTTTTTTTATCAGTAAAAACTTTTAAGCCTAGAATGTGAATAGGAAGGTCCAAATATTTTTACTTCCTCATTCATTTACAATATGAAAAAGAAAGACAGGAACTATTTCCCCTTATCAGGGTATAAAAGAAGTTTGTCTTAGAATAATTATTTTTTATTCAAAGAATACTCACAATTATCTCATTATTTGATTTTTTTTTTTTTTAATGTATTTGTTACAGGGTCTCACTACACAGCTCGGACTCGTAGTGATCCTCCTGTTTTCAGCCTCCCCAGGGCTGGGATTACAGGTGTGTGCACCATGCCCAGTCTTTGTGGGCAACTCAGTGTGCCTGAGGGCAGGGCCGGTGCGGCCTGTGGTGCTGGGGATTGATTGATGGCTCCTGCGCTTGCCTAGAGTGCTTAGTCTGCTGAGCTATCTCATTGGCCCATTATATGACATACTTTTTGCCATTGTATGATACTTTTAACCCATTGTAATGTCTTTGTATTTTACTCTTCAAATATAAAGTTTCTCACTATTTTTGAATTTACTATAATGTTTATATCATTAATTATTAATCCATCTCAATGTCTTATTGCTATTAAGTGGTATAACTGTAATTTTTATAAAACAGCATTTATATATGAATTCTTAATGGTTCATGAAGAGAATGACTATTAAGAAGTAAACTGACTATTTTCATCTTTATTTCCATAAGACAGATACATAGTTTGTGCCAAAAGGTTAACATAGTGTTACTACTTGAGAGAATAATGACAATAAAAATAAGCGCTAGAGTACATAAGAACATGAGCTTGGTACATATGAAGTAATTAGTAATGCGTAGGCATAAGACACTTGGTTTGTAGTTTTAAAACATTAAGAGTCCCCAAGTTTGTGAAACTGATTTTTGTATGTTTTAAACCAAACTTAGTTCCTGGAATTCTGTTTTAGTCACCTTTTTATCTTTAAAGACTGATACAATATGGCAAATATTGGTCATTTAACTAAATATTTATTTAATAAATAGAAAAAGAAATAGCATTGAAAGAATTGTTATGGTCAGGTGTGGTGACCTATAATTCCAGCACTGAGGATGCTGAGGCAGGAGGATTGCCACAGGTTCGAGGCTAGACTGAGCATTACAGTGAGACTCTCAAAAAACAAAAACAAAACAAAATGAAAAAAACAACAAAGAAACCATAATTGTTACATATTTTATAACAACCTCTTTGGGCCAGGGATATAGCTCAGTGGCATAAACACCTGCCTGGCAAGTGCAAGGTCCCACGTTCAATTCCCGTACCACAAAGAAAGAAA
>NW_004524697.1:7807800-7810587 GCF_000260255.1 Octodon degus
GGGAGGGAGGGAGGGAGGGAGGGAGGGAGGGAAAGTAGAATACCCTGCTTACTTAAACCAGGTTAGAAAATGACTATAGTGATAAAATACTTATAATTCATATAACTACAGAAAGGAGATAGACTACTGCGTGTACATACATGTGAAAATTTGTGAATCGAAGCTCTTATACATATGACCAGGTTCTTAGTAAAGTAATTCTGAGCAGCTGCATTATTAACATTCCAGTTGGATATTCAGATTAACAAACAGTATATACATACAGTTTCTTAAGATGAGAATTGAATTATGTTTTATTTTTGCAAAGCTTAAACAAAAAGTCAGTGCAATCAAGATACATAAGGGAGGGGTCGGGGGAGATAGCTCAGTAGAATAAGTACCTGCCTGGCCAGCGCAGGATCCTAAATTCAATCCCTTGGTACCACAAAAGAAAAAAAAAAAAAAAAAAGATAGGGGAGAAATCTGCTGTTTTATCTCGCTGCACGTGGTGATGTAAGCCATATTGTATCAGTCTTTAAAGATAAAAAGGTGATTAAAACAGAATTCCAGGAACTAAGTTTGGTTTAAAACATACAGAAATCAGTTTCACAAACTTGGGGACTCTTAATGTTTCAAAACTACAAACCATGTGTCTTTTTCCTGTGCATTACTAATTACTTCATATGTACCAAGCTCATGTTCTTATGTACTCTAGCGCTTATTTTTATTGTCATTATTCTTTCAAGTAGTAACACTATGTTAACCTTTTGGCACAAACTATGTATCTGTCTTATGGAAATAAAGATGAAAATAGTCATTTTACTTCTTACTAGTCATTCTTTTCATAAACTCCAGCATCTCCACTAGTCAGTCACACAATTTCAGATTTAAGGGCTTTTTTTTTTGTTGTTGTTTGTTTATTCTTTTTTTGGGGGGGGTGTACTGGCGATTGAACTCAGTATCTTGTGCTTGCCAGGCAGGCACTTAAGATGCTGAGCTATCTCCCCAGCAGTCACACAATTTCAGATGATGTGCCTGAGCCCAACACCTGATAGTTTATCTGCCCACTTCAGGCTCAGGCCCATATATATGGGGCTGTAGCAGAGCAGGATGCAGCCTTATCTGGACAGATACAAAGACAGGTTGCATTCAGCCTGGATACACCTTATTAATCTCAGTCATACAGTGAGTAAAGCTGCTGGAAGATAGCATATATACACTTTAGAGGGATGGACAAGTTGCTTATTCTTAACCAAGCTAACATGGCTATAGGGATATTCATTTCTTAATTTGGTGTAGAACTAGATTAAGATCAACTACTCAGACATATCTGAGAATCGTTTGGTAACAGGCCCTTAGACTAGCTATAGAAGTGATCTAGTCCAGAGCCACAAGAGCCCTCAAATGTAGCTGGATTCAGGGTTTTACCCTCCCTGACGCTGATCTCCTCACACCTCTGCTTTCTGCTCCTCCTGCCCAGACACGCTGTGGTATCCAGGAGACTCTGACTTCCCTTGTGACATGCTTCTCTCATGGCCATAGTCCAGGAGGTCAGCTTTCTGCACTGCTTTACAAATAAGTGACTTGCTTGGGGTCAGTGGCCAGAAGTGGTGTCGTTGGGCTTAGGAGCTGGGCCTGCCCACTGAAGCCTTCTGCCTCTGCCCTGCTGCTTCATTCTGACACACCCTGACTTCCAGGGTCAGGACCCAAACCCCTAGGGGTGTTAGGTAAGAGGGATTTCTCTAGCATGGCCCTAGTTTACCTGAGACATGGCCCTGTTGGACACCACATCCCACTTGGTGACCCTGTACCCCCGCCTGCTGTCCCCCAGCTTACAGACTAGCTGTTGGGGCTGCTCATTGGCTCCTGTGCAGGGCTGTAGCCAATACCTCTGACTCTGCTCATTTCACTGTGTGTCCTTACTGTGGTCATACAGTATGTTGCTGTCATGTGTCCTTCAAGTGACCCTTAAAAGCCTTGATCATTAGAAGTCACTGTGCTTCCAGTGTAACCCTGTGAGTTCTAGGAGGTTCCTGGGTAGCTACTGTCCTCTCTGAGATCCTGCTCAGGCCACCATAGGCCTCCAAGGCTGAGTCAGGCTCATCTGGTCAGCTCAGATGACAGAAATGCACTGTCACATTTCTGGAGGCCAGAAGCCCAAGGCAGGGTGCCATGGGTGGGATCCTGCAGAGGCTGTGAGGGAGCATCTGTTCTGGGCCCCCTCCTGGCATCTGCTGGCTGCCAACAGTCCTTGCTCTCTGTCAGTGGCCGTGTTCTCCTTTGTCCTTGTGTTTTCTTCCCTTAGTGGCATTCTCTGTAGGACACTTGTTCTAAGGATGACATCCTCCCTGATCATATCTCCTCACCCAGTGGGGATGGAGCAAAAACCCAGATTTCTGAGCCACAGCCCACATTTGAGCTAGGCCGCCCCCTGCAGGACGTTGCTCCCAAATACCCCTGAACTGCCATTGTCAGAAGGGCCCTTCTGCAAATAGGACATGTTCTGAGGTGTCCTGGGTTTGGACACCAGGGGCCCAGCAGAGTATAGTCATCCTTTACATAGCTCTTCTCTCTTCCCCTGCATGTGCAGCTGCAGCAATATGTGAAAAGGTGCTGTGCAGCAGCTGCGCCATGTTTGACGTCTGAGGCTGCGTGTCCCAAGGAGAGAGAGAGAGAGTGTGTGTGTGTGTGTGTGTGTGTGTGTGTGTGTGTGTGTTGTACTTTGATGACAGAAGTAAATAAAGTCCTTTATATTTGCAAAAAAAAGAAAAAGAAATTATCTAGTCCTAGAATATTCCTGAGGGAAAT
>NW_004524697.1:7810892-7818281 GCF_000260255.1 Octodon degus
CTGGGAATGTAACTCAGTGTACAGGCCCTCAGTTCAATCCACTAGAACCCTCGCTTCCCCAATTATTTGAAATATAAAAATAAGAAATATTTACCTTTTTTTTTTTTTTTGGTCCTTTTGCTATAGAGTGCAGGCTGGCCTTGAATTCACTTTGTAGCCCAGGCTGGACTCAAACTCACAACAATCTTTCTACCTTAACCTCCTGAGTGTTAGGTTACAGGTTTGTGTCACCATTCTGAGCAAGAAATGTTTAAATCCTACCAGAAGACAGAAAATGCATTCTTTTATGTATTTCTCAAAACATAACTTAGTTATGGTCCCAAAGAAAGGATGTAGAAATTTTTATGTTGTACTAGTCAAAAATCTAGGCAGCAGGGGCCGGGGAGATGACTCAGTGGAATAAGTGCTTCCCTAGCAAGCGCAAGGGCCTGAGTTCAATCCCTGGTTCCGCAAAAAAATAAATAAATAAATAAATAAAAATCTAGGCAGCATACTCAGCAACTTGCTATTTTTCTCACTTCCATGATTAACCATAGTTGGTGCTGTTCAGCTTTACTGCTTTTATTTGGTTTCACTGTTGATCAAAGAAGATTCTTATTGTGCTTGATAGGTGTCTGAAATAAACTTGGAAACTGTTAAGATTCTTTTATAAATGTAATGTAAAATAATTGTGTATGTCTACAAGTAGAACAGATCAAATAAATATGAAAGAAACCTTGTCAAGATTTGAATAGTATTATAAATTTTACTTCTGTTTAAAATACTAATACATGATTGAGGTAGTAGACACCATGTAGTAATTTCTTCATTGTAAGAGAAAGTTTTTATTTTTTATCAGCGTTTATATTTTGCAGTGAGTAGCTAGGTATGGCACACATCTGTAATCCCAGCACTTGGGAGGCTGAGGCAGAAGGTTGGGTTGAGTTCAAGATCAGTCTGGCCTACATAGCGAGACCCTTTCTCAAAACAAAACAGAAAAAAAAATTGTGTCATATTTTGCAGTGAAAAATATGTAAAATAAATGATTTTTAACTTTTTGAAATATTTAATGTTAAGAATTGCTAACTCTATGATTTGTCCAAATTAGGCAAAAAGGGCAGCTAACTGCAGAAAAAGCTAAACAAGTAGAAGAATTTCTACAGCGAAAGCAGGAAGCTATGCAGAATAAAGCACGAGCTGAAGGACATATGGTATGACTTTTTTTGAACTTTTGAACATGTTAGTATTTAAAAGTGAAATTCTGGAATGATGTAAGTATAAATAAACAGACTTGTGGTGGGCATGGTGGGCAAGATGATGTGTGCCTAAAATAGCAGAACTTGGGAAGCCAGGGCAGAAGAAGGGCAGGTCTGAGTCCTGCTTAAACAACTGAGAGAGAACCTTTCTCAGAATTTAAAAATACAAAGAGCTGAGGATGTAGCTCAGCCTGAAGACCCTAGCATCAATCTCTAATACTATCACAAATATATATTGAAATATATTCCAAAGTAATTTGCAGACTATAAAGTTCTGTTATATCTTACTTAACCTATATTCTGCTATATGTTTTCTACATAGAGTGAAATTCTGTTGTTGCTTTGGTTCCTTTCTTTAAAAACAGAAATGAGTATAGTAACTCAGTTATTAGAAAATTTAGTTCTTAAATTTAAGAAAAATTGGAATTTTTCTCCAGTATGTTTTTGGTTTTAAGTACTTTACAATACAAACAATTTTAGAAGAAAACTGGGGGATAAATATTTAGGTAAATATGTGTGCAATTGTATTTGCTCAGAAATGGATTAGGACAAAATTAAATTAAAACCTCATTTAAATCCTGTATCTTAGGATATACTTTTAGGTAAGCATTCCAGCAGTTCGGTGTTCTAATAATTTTGGCGTGTAGAGGTACACGAATATTTTGAGATCTTTTGCTTACAAAACAGCTAAAAATTATTTTTGTCAACTCATTACCCATGAAACATCCTATTCACATAGGAAATAATTCAATGAAATGTGCCTATTTGTCATTCTAAGTATTTTTTGCAATCATAAATTGCCACAGATGCACAAATTAAAGTTTAAATAGATTGAAAAGAAGGATTAATTAGATGCTAATATATTTTGATTAGATTTATTACATGCCATAATTGTATAAATGGTAAGTTTGTGGTTTTTTTAATATAGTTATTCAACATAAGATTTTTTCTATGAAATATAGTTTTTATGATCCTGTTTTCAATGTACATGCTTTTTTAAAAAAATATATATATATTTGGTACAGGGTCTCACTGCGCAGCTTGGGCTCGTAGTGATCCTCCTGTTTTCAGCCTTCCCAGCACTGGGATTACAGGCATGCACCACCATGCCTGGTCTTGGTGGCCAGCTCAGTGTGCCCAGCAGTAGGTCCAGCACAGCATGTGGTGCCGGGGATCTAACCCTGTTCTCTGCGCTTGCCTAAGCAGGTGCTTAGTCCACTGTCTCACTGGCCGTATTATCTCTATTTTACAGATGAGGAAACTGAGGTTCAAGTATAGCTTTTTCTTTTTTACATCAAGAAAACTAGTAGACTGATGGATTAGAAATTTTGTATCTAATATCTTTTTCTATATTTTTGTTTCATTTTTTTAAATCTTTTTTTTCTCTATCCTGGGGTTCCTAGGCCACTTAAAATATAACATTTTAATAATGTTAATGAAATGTTAACAATGTTAATTTAATAATTAACATTTTAGCCCACTTAAAATATACTTTAGTTTTGTTTCCTCAGCTATTTCAGGCCATATGAGTTTATTTTTATTTCAAAAATGTATGTTTTCAGATCCATGAATTCAGTTTTCCCATAAAACTCTTTGCCTAGGTTCTCATTTCCCTGATTCATAGTTGCAGCCTTACTCTTAGTGCCCCGTTGTCTATATGCTTGTTAGTCTTCATTGTCAATGTGACTGACTTACTCAATGGGATGTGCCCTGGGAGATGGGTCTCTGGCCCTTTCTCCTCTGGTTTGTCCCCTGCTGTCTGGATGCTGTGAAGTGGCCAGCTTCCCCCACCATGCCCTTCAGCCATGATGTTTCTGTGTTTAAGGAGATTAGTGCCCAGTTGGCTGGTTTAAGGTAGAAACATCATGGTGAAAGAGTACGGCAGAGCAAAGCTGCATAGGGCATTGTAGCTAGGAAGCATGGCAGGGGACCAATGTCAGTGAGAAAGGGTCAGTGACTGTAGAGAGGGCCAAAGTCGTATTTCCCATGCCTACCTAGATGTACCTAGAAATGTGCCTTGCTTGCCCCCCTGCCTTTCTCTGTCTTCTTGATATCTTTTTTTCTTTTTCCTTCCTTCTTCCTCCTTTCCTTCCTTCTTTTTTCTCTTTCTTCTTTCTTCCCTCCTTCTACCCTCTCTTTTCCTTCTTTTTTCTTTTTCTTTTTCTTTTCTTCCTGCCTTCTTCTCTTTCTTTCTTTCTTTCTTTCTTTCTTTCTTTCTTTCTTTCTTTCACTTAAGCCAATCAAGTTGACACAATGAAGGTTAACTGTCATAATAGTTGTACCAAATTTGTTAAGCATTTTGGGAATAGTAGTGATACAAAGCTTAATAGAGTACTTGATAATCTAATATTGGGCAAGTATATACAGGTATGCATATAAGAAGACAATACAGTGTAGTGTATTAGTCAGGATTCTCCAGAGAAACAATAGAATATATGTTTGTATAAAAGGGGATTTCTTTTTTTACCCTTTCAGGTTCTTAAACTAGAGAGAGAATCTGAAAGTTATAATAGGTATTGTGAAAAAGGAAGCAATTGTTCAAAAGGAAAGATGAGGGATGAGGGAAAGGAGAGAAGGAAAGAAGGGAAAAGAAAAATAAATAATACACGAGATAGCTAAGATAATTTTACTACTAATTTCTATTAGTGTATTGAAACAGTTGATGCTTAATTTTTTTGACAATTTTACATTACATCTGGTAATCTGAACAACTATTTTGAAGACAACAGTATGCAATATAACAACCATTGTTGAGTTTCTATCATCTTGTTTTTTAAAAAATCTGTATTATTTCTAATGTATTTTTCATTCTCTTTAAAATGAAATTAAAAAATTTTTTGAAGGGGATATTTTTAAAAAATTGACACTCAAATTGATACACTCAAAAAGGCCACAAAGTACACAGTGACAATGAGAGAGCTGGAGGAGCAGGGAAGGTGATGGTAGCTTGGCCCAAGAACTGGAAGCCTCAGAACAAGACATATCAGTAGTCTACTTTCTAGTCTGAGACTGAAGGCCTGACAGTCACCTGGAGGGCCACTGGTTAGAGTTCCATGACTGAAGAACATGTAGTCTGATTTTCAAGATGGCAACAACAGCAGGAGGAGCAGAAAATATGCTTACTCCAAGAGAGTAGGTGAATGAGATTGAGTGGCTCCCCCTTCTTCATTTCTGTATTATCCCATAAGATAGTGCTGGCCCCTGTGCAGGGTGTATCCTTACCTGTGTGCCAGTCTTCTCTGAAAATAGGGTGGTAACAACTAGTAAGGTGAATCAGAAGCACAAATGGAGGCTGAGGTTAACTGTGGGAAGGATGAGAAGCCTCATCAATTTTAAGTTCTAAATTGAAACTTTTATCTTGAGCTAGAGACACTATTTTAAATGTGCCTGTCTGTTGATTTGTTTCTAATTATATAATATTTCTGTGTAAGAAGCTACCATAAAGATGGCTTAAAGCAAAGTGTCTTGGTTACTTTTCTCTTGTTGCTGGGACAAAATATCCAGCACCCAAAATTAAGGAAAGAAAGGTTTATTTAGCTAACAGTTAGTGGAGGTTTCAGTCCTTACTCAGCTGGCTCCAAGGCAGACTGGCACATAGCAGAGGGCAGCAGTTCATGGCAGCAGAAAACAGCCAAACAGCAAGAACAAAAAGGGAGGAGTGGGCCAGCCAAATAACTCAGCAGATTAAAGCTCCTGCAAGGAGGGACCAGGGGTTCGATCCCAGGGCCTGGTGTTACAGTCCCTCCTCTGGGTCCCACTGAGATGGCAGTTGAGACTGGGCGTGGTGGGCGCACCTGTAATCCTAGCTCTTGTGAGGCTGTAACCAGGAGGATCACTATGAGTCTGATCCAGTAGTGAGATCCTGAACACCCTGTAGACCCTTCCCTAAAATAAAAAAATAAAAATAAAAATAAAAAAAAAGGTGGGGGGAGGAACAGAGGCACCTACACAGAAGCAGCAGCAGCCTCCCTTTCCTATGTTGCACTCTGGCTGTCTGCCCCAGGGCAGGTGTACCACTAACACCCATAAACCCAGCATTGGCTCATGGATTGATTACAACCTCCACAAGTCTGCACTACAACTACATGTGGCTTTTGGAGGACAACTAGACATAAACCCTAACGCAGGGTAAAATTATGACACTTCCTGTGGAGAATCGGGCATGTTAAGCTGAGCCATTTGCTCATGATCTCATAGGGCTGCAATTACAGTGGCTGCCAGCTGTGCCATTACTGCAGGCACAGCTGGAGCAGTATCCTGGCCTCCTCATGGTGTTAGCAGAGTTCTTCCTTTCTGCTATAGAGCTTTGATCTTCATTGCCCAGAATCTGGCCTGGGGCGCTTGCGTCTCTGAGAGACTACTCTCAGGCTTTGGCCACATGGCCTCTCCAGCTCTGTAACAGGAAGTCTGTGCATCAGACCACATCTCTCTTAGGAGTCAGACTTCTGAGTGCCCTTTCTACAAGCAGCCAGGGAAAACCCTAATATTGAAAGGCTTACCTAAGTAGGTCAGAAATCACCATACTGTCTGTTTCAACACCAGTTAACTCATTTAACATGAGATCTATCATATTGACAGCCCTGGGTATTTATATTTATAAACTGGGTGGAAGGGGAGGAATGGTGAAAAAAGTCTTAGCAGTGATCTTAAAATTCTGTCTTTTGTACTCCCAACTACATCTGAGAACAATTGATGAGAGCAGGTGGAAGAGATTTCTTTTTTAAATAAACTTGAATTTTTAGGGCAGCTTTAGGTTCACAGGAAAATTGAACATTAGAGAGATTTTCCAGCATACCCCCCGCCTGCCAGTCAAGCATAGCCTGCCTCATTAACATCATTCCTTACCAGACTTGTACATTTGATGATCCTGAGTCACCACATCATAATTATCCAAAGTCCATAGTCTACATTGAGATTCGGTTTTGTGTTATACAATGTATGGATTTGAAAAAAATGGGTAATGACATGTCCACCAGTATGTCATAGAGTGTTTTCACTACTCTCAGGGGAGCTACTGTTAAGTTGC
The DNA here is from genome assembly GCF_000260255.1 of Octodon degus. Taxonomy (NCBI): domain Eukaryota; kingdom Metazoa; phylum Chordata; class Mammalia; order Rodentia; family Octodontidae; genus Octodon; species Octodon degus. The sequence goes on from NW_004524697.1 coordinate 7,817,154, forward strand.
TGTCTTTAAAAACATACTTCATTTTAGAACATACTGCCATGTTTTCAGAGAAGAGTTCACTTGATATTAAGATATAATTTGAATATATTAAAATTCACCAAGTCAGTGTATATCTTGATGCAAAATTTACACATCTATATTATCATGTAGACACTGACATAACCATGTTATTGAACTAGTTTGTCACCTCTCAAAAGTTTCTTTATAGCCCTTTCAAGTGGTCACCTCCCAACCCTCAACATTACTGATCTGCTTCCTGTTACCATAGTTTTTGTCCAACTTTATATAAGAGCATGAATCATATAGAGTATATAGTTTTTGTGACACATATGTATCAATACTTCTTTTTTTTTTTTCCTGAATCATATTCCATTGTATGGAGTTCACAATTTGTTTATTCATTTTTCTACATTTGAACATTTGTGATGTTTCCAAAATAGATGCATTTGTGAGGTCTGGTCTGATAGCTCAGCAGACTAAAGCACCTCCTTAGGCAGAGTGCAGCAGCTGGGGTTCAATCCATGGCCTGTTGTGCCAGCCCCGCCCCCAGGCCATGCTCAGCGACTGAGACTGGGTGGCACATGCCTGTAATCCCAGTACTTGGGAGGCTGAAAACAAGAGAATCACTACACGTCCAAACCATATAGTAAGACCCTGTACACCCTGTGGACCCTGTCCTAAATACAGAAAATAAAATCTATTTGAGTAACAGAAATTTCACTTACATAGATGCCCATATATGTAATTGATTGCCCTCTGTACCCCATAGAGCCATAGTTTCTAATTTATCTTTTTTCAGTTTATATAACTGAATCTGGCCTATAAATCACCCTCAGGCTTCTGAACACTGCTGGAAAATTTAAAGTTAAAATGATTAGTGTCAGATCAATTTATGATTTCTAGTTTCAGCCACTTCCTTATCTTCTGTGCTATCATGTCTTTTCACTTCTGGCCCTTATTGTGCCAATTACATCCTCTCTTCTTAAATTTCACCCGCTGAAAGCCTATAATTGAGAAACAACAGCAACCAGACTCAAACGGAAATTAAGGAGGGAAATTAGAGAGATGAAAGTGGAAATCAAGGAAATTAAGAGCAAAAAAATTGGGGGCCTGGTAAGTGCAAGGTCC
>NW_004524697.1:7818381-7823415 GCF_000260255.1 Octodon degus
AAAAAAAAAAAGAGCAAAAAAATTAATTAAAAAAAAAAGAACAAATCAAAGAGCTGGTTCTTGGAAAGAATAAATAAAATAGGTAAGTTCTTAGCCAGACTTAGCAAAAGAGAGAAAAGACTGCTATCAATGTATCTAGGATTGAAACAAGTAAAATCACAACAGACACTGTTGAAATTCAGAAAATAGTAACTACTTTGAAGAATTATATTCCAATAAATTAGCAAATTTTGAAGAAATGGACAGATTTATAGACACAAATACTGCCATGTTCTTTACTGGCTTGGACAAATTAAGTTCATCAAATAGGTTGAATATGTCACACAGGTATATAGGTTTGGCAAGCCACTCTCTGGCACTGAAATATGCTATCAGTGACTTTTTATAAATGAACTTGCTAGAGCTGCTCTCATAACTCAGAAGCTCTGGCAAATGATTTATCTTTAGAAGGCCATATTGCTTTGTGTAAAAGAGAGGACATGTCTAGCCAATGTTTCTGAAAGGATGACACAGTGCATAGATTCATTTCCATAAGTGAGCTCCGACCCAGTAATGAAACCAGGTAGCCATCCAGTCATGGCAGCTGCTCTGCCTATGCATAGATGATGTTATGGTTTGTGTCTAGTTGTCCCTCCAAAGCCTCATGCAGTCATGGGATGAGGACTTGTAGAGTTTGTGTTAACTCATGATCCACTGGGATTATGTGTGATCCAAGGCTGGGATTATGGGTTTTAGTACTGCTGGGATTACCCATAGGTGGGTAAATACTGGGAAGTACTCATAGGTGTGAGTACTTCCCTACCCTGGGGCAGGTAATTTGCATTACAATGTAAGGTGGGAAGAGAAGCTAGCTGCTTGAGCTGCTGCTACCCCTCCCTTGTGCTCTTGCTCTTTGCTGCCACCATGAATGGTTGCCCTCTGCTATGTGCTGCTCTGCTTTGGACCCAGCTGAGTATGGACTGAAACCTCCAGTATTGTGAGCTAAATAAACCTTTCTTTCCTTCATTTTGAGTGTCTGGTATTTGTCCCAGCAACGAGAGAAGAGTAACTAAGACAGATGAGTACAAAATGGTTAGTTCAGTTTTCCTGATAGGTAATCATTCAAAGACTTGAATAGTTCTATGGTGTTGGTTGCCAACAAAAGTTCGTATAACTTTTCCACGTGCACATCCTCCTGAAAAATGTATCACAAAAACAAGCATTATTTATCAGTAGTCTCATCAATCTGTGTTATGTACCATAGCATTTCATTAATCCTCTCTAGCAGTTGTCTCTCATCATCCTCTATTCTTTCATGAATTTGTCTAGTCATGGTGCTAGCTAAAAGAGGAGCACATACTACTTTCTGAGTTGTAGCCTGTAAAGTTTGCAGGTATCTTTAGCAGCAAGCAGGATCAGCTTTTACCAACAGAGAATGGCTTTTAGCGCTAGCATGTGATTAGCCAAGACAAATAAAGCTGGCCATGCAGACACATGAGGTAAAGTGGCGGCTTTCCATAAATTCCAAAGGCTGTCTTGTAATGCAGAAACTTTGTCTGCAGGTGACAAAGCAATTTTGATGGTTTTTTAACTTTCATGGATAACTGCTCACCACATATATACAACTGGATGGCCTGTAGCAATGAACACATCAAATAAGTAGGACGTTTGCCATTTTGTCATGCAGCTTTAATTTTTAATGGCAGTCTTATAAACTTCTGCTGCCTCAGCATTGCATCTTTCCCCCTTTTTGAAGAAGTTCTCCAGGGATGTTTATTTCTCACTCATTTTGGCTTGGGTTAGCTGGTAGGCTTGCCAGAACTGACTATGATAAGTGCGATGCAGGAAGGAAGCACAGGTGGAAGTGGTAAATAAAACAATGGGTAGCCTACACCTAACTGAAGTAAGTGTCAGATTCTGACTTAGGCCTGCCACCGGGTGCAGCTATAAAATTGAAGTACATCAACTAACTTGCCAATATAAAGCCTACCAGGAGATTTAACTTAAGTGTCACTTAACACTCAGTGGTAGGGTTTTAACCTGAGTCTGGAAGGAATTCATTTATTATGGTATCTGTGCAGTCAGACTTCTCTGCTGGTGTTAATCCATATTTGCGGCTACCTGCCAACACCTGAGCTCCACCTCATATCATCAGGCACTGGGCTTTGTTATGGAGCATGTAGCCTGAATCTGTAACATATGCAGTTCATAGTGGAGTGCATGCTCCTATGAGAATCTACTACTGCTGATTTGACAGAAAGCACATCTCAGGTGATAACAGGGGCCATGGAATACAGCTGCAAATATAGATGTAGCTTCATTGCCTGCTGCTTACTTCCTGGTATGTGGCCTGTTTCCTAATAGGCCATAGATCTGTACCAGGTTGGGACCCGTCTTATGGTACTGTTCACTTCTACCATAGTAGTAAAAGTCTAACCAAATAGGTGTGGCTGTGTTCTAGAAAGTATTTACCTTAGAAATCAGATGGAGGCTACATTTGACTTGATAGTTTGTTTATCTTTGTTATAGACATCTTGCATATTAAGTTAGTTACACTCTGAGTTACTTATTTTGAAAAGATAGTATTTTCAAATTTTCTTTTAAAATATTTATTATCCCTCTAAAATAGTATTTAGCACATGGAAAAGGGTATATGTAATTTTATGTAAATTAGGAACTTAAATAGTATACTCAAGAGGTAGAACACTAAGTTCAGTTTATATAGTTCTTCCTTGAACTAAGGAACTTTTTGTAAAGGGCCAGACAGTAAATATTGATGACTTTCTTAGACCATAACTTCTCCATTGTAACTACCCAGCTTTGTAAAGCAATGTCTACATGACTGAGCATGGATGTGTTCCAGTAAAACTTTATTATCAACACTGGCATTAGGATTTTATATGCTGTTCATGTGCTCCTAATGTTACTCCTTTTCCCCCACCATTTATAAAATGTGAAAGCCACTTGTAGCTTGTAGGCCATACAAACAGTAGCGGTGACCTGAATTTGGCCGTGAGCTGTAGTCTGCCAACTACTGTCCTGACTTTTCCTCTGCCTCTTACCTGATTACTTTCCTTACCTGCAAGTAATCGTATCCTGAATTTTGGGGGGTTTTTTCACATTAAATTTTTTAAAATAATTTTATTGAGAAATAGCAATGAGACAGTTTCAAAACCGATTAGGACAGTTTGAATAATTAATGCATTGCATATTGTTGTCTTCATAGTGGTTATTCATAGTACAAGATGCAGACATGATATCCTATCCACAAACACTATTAGTACAAATATTTCTATTCATTGAATTAAGACAAAGCTGTATATCCTATTTTGAATATGATACAAAATGGTCCTTCATTTGTATCCCCTTTCTTTGTTTAGTGGTTTTTTTTTTTTAATTAATTTATTTATTTTGTGTGTGTGTGGCCAGCTCAGCCCACCAGGGGGCAGGGCTGGCTGGCATGTGGTGCTAGGGGATTGAACTGCGGTCCCTGTGCTTTTGTTCAGCTTGTTCTAAGTAGGTGCTTTAGACCACTGAGCCATCTCACCAGCCCTGTTTAGTTTTATCAGAGATGGGTATTCCATTGCTATTTAAATATTGTAGTTGCATGAATTCAGCGAAATATTCTAATATAATCCAGTAGTCCATAATAGTAGTGGGTTACCCATAGGACTGGCAATATCAGAAGTTGTTGACTTGACCCTTTTACAGCTCAGCATATTAATATGATTTTACTTTTTATACTTTGTTTTTCTACTTTTCTGCTGGATGGTTAAGACCAAGATAAAGCAAGACCTATATAACAAGAAATGTAACTTTTATATCTGACAAGGTCAGTCAAATCCCCTCTGGATTTATCCTGAAACCCCATACCACAGTTTGTAGATCCTTTGTCAGTGTCAGCCATGTGGATGAGTCACAACCATTGCTTGACCAATTTGCCATATCCTGAATTTTGGATTTATCATTCCTGTGGATCTCTAAAATACCTTTCTCCACACATATATATGTGCCTAAAAAACATAATCTGTTGTTTTTCTTTTTGTGAGCATTGTCAATATTATATACTCATTGAGATTTGCTTTTTTCATTCAGTATTTATTTATCTAAGCCTCACTCATGATAGGAATTCCATAATCTTCTTCACACTAGATCCCTGGTCTTAATAGCTTTTCTCATTGCTGAGACAACATGCCCAATGCCCAGAGTTAAAGGAGAAAAGGCTTATTTGCCTTACAGTTCATAGAGGTTTCAGTCTGTAGTGAACTGGCTCCAAGACAGAGGGTGGCATGGCAGAGGGACATAATGGAGGAGAAGCAGTTCATGACACACAGAAGACAGCTAAAGCAGTGAGCGAACAAGTCTAAGTGACCTTAGCAGCTTCTCTCTGCCCCTGTTGTATTCTATCTAGGCCTCCTGGCTTAGGGCGAGTGCCAGCCAATCAGTGGACTGACTTAGTAATCACACACTCTTATCCTAGCAGTGTACCATGTAATCAGTCACACACTCTAAATCCAGTCACCTCTGAAAAAGCCCCACGTATGACTGCATGAGGGTTTGAGGGGACAGCTGAACACAAGCCATAACAACTGGTGAGTGGTTCAGTTTGAGAAGATCAGTCAAGCCTCAAGATGTTCTAACCCCTCACCACAACTAGAGATAGCAGGTGACTTGGATGGCAGCTTAATATATTGTCTGCTGGATTGAATTACTTGTATTTAATTAAGTATAGATATATAATATTCCATTGTATGATTATATCAGTTATTCCCCTGCCAGTAGTCATTAAGAATAGTTTCTACTTTGAATATTGTCATAGTTGTTTCCTGATATTCAGGTCCAACAGTCTTTCATGGTTAAATTTTCTTTTGATGAATAGATGAATAATTTAATTTGATGAATTAGCAGAACCTCTGGGAGTCAGGACTTCCGGGAACCCCCAGACCCAGTCCTAGCCCAGGTCCAGTGAGTGTGTGGAGAGCTTCTTGCTACCCTGCGCCGGCGGGACCAGTCCCAGCCCAGGCGCAGCGTGGGCCGGACCCTCTCCCGCCCCCT
>NW_004524697.1:7831505-7839581 GCF_000260255.1 Octodon degus
TCTGTTAATGAATAGAATGATTTGTTCTAATGGTGTTTGTAAATAGAATCACAAGTCTGCATCTTGTACAGCAATTAACCACTAAGAGGAATATATGCAGTGTATTATTTGTTGAAAAAAAAAAAAAAAAAAAAAAGAGCACACTGAGTCAGCCACTGAGACTAGGCATGGTGGAATAAGCCTGTAATCCCAGCACTGGGGAGGCTGAAAACAAGAGGATCACTATGATTCTGAGCTGCGTAGTCAGACCCTATATCAAATAAATAAAACATAATACTAACAAAATAATTTGTTTAAAATAAAGCAAATCTATTTCTTGCCAAAAAAAAAAAAGAACCTCAGAATCTCACAAAAAATGAAGCAATACGATTTTCCTTGAAAAAATGTTATTTTCATGACTGCATTTTAAATAATACCATGTATAGAAAATGCTTTTTTTGTGGGGGGGAGGAGTGCCTGTCAGGATGCCTTCAGGGCGGGTCTGGTTTGGCTTGAGGATGAGGAGATCGAACCACAGCATCCTGAGCCTGACTGCTTTGTTTCAGCAGGTACCTAAACACCTGAGCTAGTGGGCATGCCCCCTAGAAAATGCTTTTAAAGATTCCCAGTTAACTGTTAAACATTTATCCTTTCATTTAGTGTTACACAAACATTAATTATGAAATGTAAGGTTCCATGCTAGCAGGAAGTATTAGTGAAGAAAAAAGATAATTAAACAGCAATTAAATGCTAATAATGGTTTATTAAAGCTTATTATGCTAGACATTATACAATTAGCTCTATATTAGCTTAAATACACTAGCACTATATTAGTTGGCTAGGGCTGTTATAGCCAGTGTCACAAATTAAGTATCTAAAAGCAAAAGAAATTCATTATCTCATAATTCTGGAGGCAAAAAGTCCAAGATCATTTTTTCAACAGAGTTATTTCCCTCTGAAAATTAAGATGAATGTGTTCTATCCCCCTGTCCTACCACCACTGGCTATCTTTGACTTTCTTTGATGTGTGTGATCATTACCTTGACCTTTGCCTTAAGTTCATGTGCTCTTTTCCCTATATTTGTCTCTCCTAATTTTCCCTTTTTATAACCACAGCCATATTGCTTTCAGATTTATGCTACTTACCTAATTTTGAGTTGGTAAAGATCTTCTCTCCAAATAAGGCCAACTGAAGTTAATTAGGGATTAGAATTCAACATATGAGTGGGGAGGGAACAGTATACCCTGTAATAAGCTCTTCTTGTCTTTACAACAATGCCATGTAAGTATATTGAGAACTTGTGTGCTGGCCATACCATAGAGTGTATTGCAGTGTTAAAATTGTGCTGTTAGGGCCGGCCGATAGCTCAGCAGATTAAAGCTCCTGCTTAGGCAGACTCAGAGACCTGGGTTCGATCCCCAGTGCGTGGTGGTGTGCACCTGTAATCTCAGTGCTTGGGAAGCTGAAAACAGGAGAATCACTATGAGTCCAATCTACATAGTGAGACCCTGTAGACCCTGTACTAAAAACCTTAAAAAACAAAAACACCTTTGCTGTTGGGCCGGGGAGATAGCTCAGTGGTCTAAATGCCTGGTTGGCAAGCACAAGGACCCAGGTTCGATCCCCAGTATCACATGCCGTGCTGCCCCAGAACCCTCAGCATGCTGTGTTGTCCACCAAAACTGGGCGTAGTGCATGCCTGTAATCCCTGCACTAGGAAGGCTGAGACAGGAGGATCAGTAGGAGTTCAAGCTGCATAGCAAGATGCTATAACAAATAAAAGATTAAAAACAAAGAAACAAAAAAGTGCTTTGCTATTAAAAAGTATTTCTGCATAGTCTCAGAGCACATGGCATAAACTCATTTTTCCTTCTCTTTCTCAGTTAACCTACAAATTCTTTATCATACAATAATAGGATTCTAAATATTAGAAAGTAAACTGACTAAGGACCTTGGCATTTGAAATGAGGAATAACAGTGATTTTTCTGGATTTTCTTTGTATCTCTCTGGATTCCTAGACTGAGTACTAGAGAATCCAATCCAGATCCATTATATACATACATACGTACGTTCCCTAAGCATGTTTTCTTTTACCACCAAAGGAATGGCAATGGGTGAATCCCCACACAGGTGGCAAGCCCATCACCTTTTCTCCTGCAGGGCTTTGCGAGCCATTCACTGAGGATAGCAGTGAAACTTCAGATAATTCCAGTCCCGCTCTGCAGCTGGTGCCTTGGAGGCAGCTTGATCCTTAATCAGCTTTAAAACTTGGTGGCGCATGCCTGTAATCTCAGCACTCTGGAGGCTGAAGCAGGAGGATTGCTATGATTTCAAGGCCAGCCCAGACTACATAGTGAGTTTAGAACTAGCGTGAACTACATAATGAGATCCTGTCTCAAAAAAAAAAAAAAAATTGTAAGAAGCATTAATTGAACATGGAAGAGAATCAGAGTATAAAATGAACTGAAAAACCGTAATTGTACAAAACTTAATTTCTGTAAAAACAAGTGTATGTGCATACATGCGAATAAAAGAAAATTCAGAAGATAATACCCTGAATTTTAAATTTCTCAGATGTTAGAATTATGCACAACTTGTATTTTCTTTATTTTATACATTTTCTGCCGTGAACCTATATTGTTATGAGAGAAAAGTAATAAGAGAATTTAGTCAAAACTAAGTTTCAATGGAAATAAGTTAAAAAATTAGTTAGAAAGCTCTGTGTGAATCTTTTCCAAGGACCTCACTGATCTTAGAAAATTCTCATAATAGAACCAGAAAGCAAATTGTAGGGGATTAAAAAATGAATGGCAAGCAGGAAAATAGAGATGATGAATATAAAAAAGCACACTTCAATAAACTAATAAAAATGCAAGACAAAGAAGTAAAATAAGAATTTTTTTTGAAGTTGGAACTTGAAACATGCTTGTATGCTGCAGGAAGAGAAAGTAGATAACTTGAGAATCTGATAATTTTATTGAAGTACATTACTTTCCTAAAAGGTAATTCCACATTAACAATAATGTTCTAAAAGTACATCAGTTTATCATTGGCAGTTTAGTAACAGACATTTCCAAGAGCAAATAGTTTAGTTTAAATTTTACAATTAACATGCAACATATTTACTGAGTTCAGGTGTATATGTGTGTGTAAAACGCATGTGCATACACCTGCATATTTGTAGTATGTATGTAGACCTGTGTAGAAGTGGAGTGGCCCTTTGAAATGATTGGGTCTGTGCTCGCTCGGGCAGCACATATACTAAAATTAGAATGAAATGATTGGTTCTTTAGAGGAACGAATTAACTGAGGTTTTCTGTAACCTATAAAGGGGTTGTGAAAACCTCTTTTTAAAGTGCCACATGGGTATTCCTAGGTAAGATGATGATATAGCCCCAGTCATTCTTTTAAACTTAGTACATTAAATGAAAACAGGGAATCCTGCAAAACCTGGCAGCTATGTGTGGAGGCAGGCCCAGCTCTTCAAGAGGAGGGAAGCCAAGAAACAAAGAGGAAGAGGTATGCTTCCGCATGCTCGCTACCTCCATCACATAGCCATTTTTGAGTTTATCGCTTTCCTTTCTTGCATGGTTTAAATTCTTAACAATTACTTGAAAATTTTGCAAGTCCATGACGATTGCTTATTATACTTTGACTTAATATAATTATGCTGTATTATAATTTTACCCCATAACTGTTTTTCAGTCTTCTAAATTGAATTTCGTTTCTTTTGATAAAATTAAAAATATGTAATTATTGCATATTTCTTTTCAGAAAAAAATTGCTCTAAACTCCTGGAAGCTAATATTATATTGCCATTAACCAAATATCACAACTTTTATTTCTTGTATTTGGATTAACACTTTTCCTTGAATTAAGGTTTTTTAGCATTAAAAACATTGATAATTTTTCTTGCAAGTAAATGTTCGGTGTTTTTTCCAATTTGTAGGTTTATCTGGCAAGACTGAGGCAAATAAGACTACAGAATTTCAATGAACGTCAGGAAATTAAAGCCAAACTTCGTGGTGAAAAGGTAAATTAAAAACCTAATCTCTTACAAAGGGTTTTTTTTTTTTTTCTTCTGTGTTTTAGGGAAAGGTCTACAGGGTGTTCATGGTCTCACTACTAGATCGTACTCATGATGATTCTGCTGTTTGCAGACTCTCAAGAGCTGGGATTACAGGCGTGCTCCGCCATTCCCAGCCTCAATCACCGTCTGAGCAGGACCCCCCACCCCCCACCCCCTACTCCCACCCCTGTACCTGCTTCAGGTGCTTTAATCCCCTGAGCTATTTGGCAGGGCCTTAATCTCTTACAAAGTAATCAAGGCCTGGGGCTATAGCTCAGTAGCAGAGCACTTGCCTCACATGTTTGAGGCCCTCAGTTTGTTTCCCAGTAAAACTCTCCCCAAAACAAATAAATAAAAAGTAATTGATGATATTATGATATATTAAGGTAACAAAAAATAAAAACTGATGCAGACAGTAAAAATCAAAGACAGAAAACTACGCATATTAATAAGTAAATCTTAATATGATTTAAAATTTATAGCACCATTTACTCCAGAATAATTCTGAGAGAACAGTAGAACTAGTGTCCATAAATTGATAATGCATGTTCCATATTATTCTTTTATTTGTTTGTTTGTTTTTATTTTCCATGGAGTTGATGATTGTGTAGAATTCAATTACAGCTTTGGAAGAAAACTAACAGTGTTGGCGATTTCTCAGTTCATATTTTTAGATGCTAGTCTACTTACATTATCTATACAGAGCTCTGCACTGAACTTGAAGGCTGCGTCCTGAGTGGTGAGCTTATCTACTTATTTTATAGAAAGAAGCTGATAGTTGTGAAGGACAAGAAGAAAGTGAAGAGGCTGACTTGAGGCGCAGAAGCATTGAATCCATTAAGGTCTGACTAGAAGTAATAGCTTCTTGGAGGAAATTGAAAGCTAATGTGGAAGATTGTGTTTTGCGTTTATTTTATGCTCTTGTTTTATTTCTACCCTTTATCCTGTCACATTTTTGCTTTTGAAAGATAGTACTTTTCTCTTTACATTATTTTTATAAAGAACAGTTAGATGAAATCATGACATTGATATATAAAACTGTGAAACAAACCAAAGAAACTATGAAACAGTAATCCTGAAAAGAAAATCTGATAACCTTAGAAATGAAGTATAGTTATCCATTTCTCTGGAGATAAGTTATATATAATAATCATTTTATATTTTAATTTCATTCTAACATATCAGCATTTGTTTTCATTCGGCAAATATTTGCATATTGAGCAGAAAGTATATGTCAAGCAGATTCCAGGATCTGCTGATTAGTGTGAGCTTGCATTTTCTGGATCAACATCCACCTTCTTTGTGGACTATTAAGTCAATGAACGGGGGCCCTATGGCCTCTTTCTGCTAACTAATTTTGTTGATCTTTTTTATTTTCAGGCCCAGACAAATGCACGTGCTGCTGTACTAAAAGAACAACTAGAGCGAAAGAGAAAGGAAGCATATGAGAGAGAAAAGAAAGTGTGGGAAGAACATGTAAGAATTAGTTCATACTCTTAATCCTGCTTATATTAATATTCTTATATATTTCTTGCTGAGTAGTAAATCAGCATCATATTTTTGTAATTCTTTTTTAAGGACAATCAAGATGTCATTGTAGGGTTTGATTTGAAATGAGAACTTAATTTATTTTATTTACCTTTAAATTTTAAATTTTATGTTACCAAGTAGCCAAAGATCCAGCGTCATGTGATAACATCGTCCTTCTGCCACCGATTTATGATGTTGTTTTCATCAAATTCTTATATGTGCTTGAGAGTGAGTGGAGTCAGAACTCACAGATAAAATGGAGACTGTAATCCCAACAGTCAGGAGCTGACACAGGAAGATTGTGGCAAGGGCAAAGCCAGCCTGGGCTGTGTAGTGAGTTTAAGGCTAGTCTGAACTCCATTGTGAGATCCTGTCTCAAAAACGAAAAGAAAAAGTAAATAAAACAGAGTTTTTCAATAACACTTTACTCTTTATTTTCATTTGAAGTAATTTTAGGTAAAAATTGTTCTAAGTTCTCCACACTCAACTAGTTATATTTTATTTTTCATTTCAAAAAGTCTGGCAGTAAAGAACTCTTTCATCTTCTTTCTCCCTTTTCTAAACTTCGACTGAGCATGAGTAAATTGGAATAATGAAATAGTAACTAACTGTGGTAGTAGTCCATCTTTCCCAAGATTATTTCCTGGCCTTTTGTGTGAAATTTTACCACATGGCTTTATATTATTGTGCTCTTTGAATCATGTTATTTCAAGATGCATCATTGATAGGGCATTAATGTGAAACAGTAAGTTTCACATTACCACTTTTTAGTTCACTAAGTATAATTTACTAATTATCATTTTTACTAATGTAGCACTTTTTCCTCAAGAGAAAGTTGCAATCATATTAAAGATAATGATCTTCATAGTCAGAGGCAAAGATTGATTCTGTTGCCCATATCCCTTTCAGCCCTAACCTGATGAGGAAAATAGCTGTGAACCTACATTTGGTGACACTTACATAGTAGTTTGGAGCAATCTGCTTTATTTCTCCTGGGATTGTATTCTTAGCCAAGAATTAGAAGCATCCCAGCCTATGCTGATTTTCAGAGTGAGTAAGGACAGTCAGGATGAGTCAGTGTGAAACTCCCTGTGTTTGTGCATGTGTGCACGTGTGTACGTGTGTTTGAGTTAGCTTTTCTCGTAGCAGGCTGCTGCTGTCATCTTTGTGTCCTACTGAGCTATCACAGTTGCAGGCTACAAGGGCCATTACTATTTGTGTCTCTATACTGCATTTCAACATTCCACATAGCACACAAAAGTTGTTTAGAATAGTAATTTACCTGTTAAATATGGGGAGCTTATGCTTGGTCGAGTTTGGCCTAAGTTTTTAAAAATGTTATACAGAATGACATGGAACATCAAAATATTTGATAATAGTCTGCATGGCTCTGATTTTGTAGTACCCCGTAATCTTGGAGACTTGGGCAACCACTGCCTATCTACTCTCATCAGTGTGGAGGCACAGGCCCTGTTTTGGCAACAGGCCAGTATAGTCCTCTTGCTTTTCTATATTGCCTGTATTCCCCCAAGATAGGACAAGTGGTTGTGTTTTAGTTCTTTCTAGAAGTGCTGGCATGTGCTAGGTAGTTGTAAAGCACCTTTATCAAAGAGAGTTATACTCTTTTTCTCTAGTCACAAAGGGTCTGCTCACTTGAGTAACTTAAATGTTAATGCTTGCAACAGCTAAGGTTACTGTACCTCAGAGAACTCAAGGCAAGAGCCTTGTCATTAATTTTTTTTCCTAAAATCTTTTCTTAGGGCTGGGGAGATAGTTCAGCAGTGTAAGCGCCTGCCTGGCAAGCGCGAAGACCTGGATTTGATCCTGGTACCGCATGCCTTGTTGGCCCCACACTGAGCCAGCCATCGAAATTGGGCATGGTAGTGCACACTGGTAATTCCAGCGCTGAGGAGGCTGAGCCAGGAGGATCACTATGAGTCTGAGCTGTGTAGTGAGAACCTGTAACAGATTTAAAAAAAAAAGAAAAAGTTCCTCTTAGACTGAAACATGGCTCACAGATATTTAATGTGGTTTTAAGCATTAAATTAAGAGCAATTGCTCAAATGGTCTTCTTTTAATGGCTTATTTCTCACTTTCCTGAATTTTTGTTTTCTTGGGGTTTTGTTTATTTGTTTTGAGACAAGTTCTAACCATGTAGTTCAGGCTGGTCTTGAACTCATTATGTAGCCCATGTTGGCCTTGAATTTGCAGTGATCCTCCTACCTGAGCCTCCTGAGTGCCGGGATTACAGGTGTGTACCATCATGCCCCGTCCTGTTTTTAATAATACCACAAGTATAGTACAAGAGCTAGTATAAATCTGTATATGTTTACTTAATAGGCAAGTATTATTTAGATTCAGAATATACCACCAAAATCTCATGTGTTCAGTGGTGAAATTTTTGGACAGTAACTGGATCTTGGAGTATTAAAGTCACCTACTACATACTGGTTTGCAATCCCTTACCCCCCTTGTATCCATTAATTTTTGCTTTAT
>NW_004524697.1:7840391-7845155 GCF_000260255.1 Octodon degus
ACTAAGTGGTGATAAATTGCCTCAAGTTTTGCTTGTCTGAGAAAGACTATTTCTCCTTCATTTCTGAAGAATAGCTTCGCTGGCAGTATGTTTGTTTTTTTTTTTTTTTTTTTTTTTTCTTTCATCACTTTGAATATATAATTCCTTTCTCTCCTGATCTGCAAGGTATCTATTGAGTAATCTACTGAGAACCTACCATATATTCCCAAACTGTGGTACAGGGTTTCAGGGTAAGTCCTGAGAGGCTTTGACTGACCTTGTCAGATACAGATATTCCCTTTTATGTAATTTTAGCCCTATTTTTAGTTGCTTTTAACTTTTCCTCTTTGTCTTTTGGCTTTTGTTATAATGTATCTTAGTGAGGACCTGTTTTGAGACTTGAGCTAAACAGTTGTGGAGTGCATGTGTTTCCAAAAATTTGAAAAGTTTTTAGCATTTACTTTGTTAAATAAACCTTCTCTGCTTTTGTCCTCCTCTTCCCTTTCTTGAACTCCTACACTATAAATATGTTTTTCTTAATAATGTCCCATAAAAGTACAGAAAGTAGGCTTTCTTCTTTCTTTTTCATTAACTCTTTTTTAAACCCCCTCCATGTTTGATAAGGTCTGTTACAGAAACTCAGTTTTTGGGGCCGGGGAGATGGCTCAGTGGAATAAGCGCTTCCCTGGCAAGCGCAAGGGCCTGAGTTCAATCCCCAGTTCCGCCAAAAAAAAAAAAAAAAGAAAGAAAGAAACTCAATTTTATATTTTATTCATTGAGTTCATCAACTTTAACATTTTCATTTCTTTTTTATGGAATCTGATTTTTGGTTAAATTTTCCTTCATATCATGGAATTGCCCTGTTTTCATTAACTTACCTGTTTCTATTTTCCTCTATCTCTTTGTTTCCTTAAGATCAAAATTTTGAATTCCTCCAACTACCAGAGAATTTTTGTATTCTTTTGGTGAAATAATGTTTTGTTTTTCCATGTTTCTTGTTTCCCTACTGTGCTCTCTGCTTCTGGGGGAACAGTCACATCTTGTATATTTTTGAGTGACTTCAGTAGGGAAAGTCTTTCACCTACAAATGGCTCCTAAGATAGTCACTTCGCAAGGTACACTGAATCTGCTTTCATGTGGGCATGGTAATACAGTTGGCGTGCAGATACAGTGGCTTCTGATCCCCAAAGCAGGAGAAGCTGGAGAGAAGTTACTTCAATTCAAAGTGGCACAACAAAGTAGGGTGGGGGCCAGAGTGGGCAGTAAATAACATGGGCTCCTGTGTTACAGGATAGCCATGTGAATTCTAGGCAGCTGCTTATGCTGGGGCCTGTGAAGACTGCAAGACTCTCTAGCAGCAGAGACTGTAGGTGCTCACAGTGGTAACAGCTTTGGCTAGGGTTCGTGCTTAGCTTTTCCCCAAGGGAGAAGTCTCTCAGGTCCAGGCCAATCCTGAATGGGGAATGGAGGGCAGAGGCAAGATGTTTGTTTCCTTTCTCTACGCGGCCAGCTGAGATTCTGTGCTTCACTCTTCCTACATCTGGCACTTTTTTTTTTTTTTTTTTTTTTTTTTTTAATGTACTGGGTACAGGATCTCACTACACAGCTCAGACTCATAGTGATCTTCCTGTTTTCAGCCTTCGCAGCGCTGGGCTTACAGGCATGCACCACCGTTCCTGGACTCCGTTACCTGACTCATTGTGCCCGGGGCGGGGCCGTTGTGGCATGCAGGACTGGGGCTTGAACCCTGGTCCCTATGCTTGCCACAGCAGGTGCTTAATCCACTGAGCTCGCTGGCCCCTAGCACTGTCTCTTAAGTAATTTGGTGAAAATATAGATTATTATTTTGATCCTTGTGGTTTGTGTCTCATGTAGTCATAGGGCGGACTTTTAGAGGTTGTGATTAATTCAAGATCCAATGCTGGGATGATGGGTGTGAGTGCTACAACTGCCCTGGGTACTGATAGCCTGAATACGATATAAGGAAGGGAGAGAAGCTTGCTAGCCTCTGTAGCTGCTGCTTCTCCCTTTTGTCTCTTGCTGTTTTGATGTTTTCTGCCTCCATGAACTGCTGCCCTTTGCCATATGCTACTCTGCCTTGGAGCCAGCTGAGTATGGACTGACACCTCCACTAACAGTAAGCTAAACAAATCTTTCCTTCCTTAATTTTGAGTGTTGGGTATTTTGTCCCTGCAAAAGAAAAGTGACTGAGGCAAGTTCTTTTTTTATGAGAAGGCTGCACTTTGGAATTCTCAGTCATCCATCTTGCCAGTAGTACTCTTCCCCTTCTTTCGTTTCTCTTTTTTCTTTCTTTCTTTCTTTCTTTCTTTCTTTCTTTCTTTCTTTCTTTCTTTCTTTCTTCTTTCTTTCTTTCTTTCTTTCTTTCTTTCTTTCTTTTTTTAATGTATTTGGTTGTTACAGGGTCTCACTACACAGCTTGGACTCATGGTGATCCTCCTGCTTTCAGCTTCTCCAGCACTGGGATTACAGGCGCGCACCACCATGCCCAGACTCTGTCTGCCTCAGCCTGTCCTGGGGGCAGGGTTAGTGTGGCATGTGGTGCCGGGGATCGAACCGCAGTCCCTGAAGCTTGCCTAAGCAGGCACTTTAGTGTGCTGAGCTGTCTTGCCGGCCCTCCCCTTCTTTTCTTTCCTCACTTCCTCCTTCACTTTTCTCCTGCAGGTTAGTTTCTGTTGCTTTACCCAGAGCTCCTTATGGGATTCATCATGTTCATATGAAATGCTCAATATGGTCTTACTGATATATAAGCAAATAAATTTATTGTGAACTTTGTGATTCATATTTCAGAGCTATAAATAGGGAAATACTCAGTAAACATTTGTTTTTTGGATAAGCAGGTAAAAACGTGAGGCTGGAAACCAGAACATAGTACCTGATTGTTAGTCTTAGCTCTGCCAGTTAATCAGCCTGTTTGGGGAATGGCTGATTAAGTGTCCGTGTTCATTGACCTTTGTTTCTTCCTAAGATAGATGATGGGCTTGATTGCTAATGTTACTCTATCCAAATTGGCTAGACAGTGGATTACAGTTACATTACCAAGTAATTATTTAGATGTCAGAATCTAGATGTTGTGTAGGGTAGGGTACTTCATAGGTCTGTATTTACGTACTGACTGTTATTCTAATTTGAGTGTTTAACATGGTTTTCAAAGATGGATTTGCCATTAAACTTCTTGAATTAAAAGTTTGATTATATATGTATTGGTGCATTTTTTTCAATAAGACCTCGCATCTCTTATTAGATTCTCAAGTTTGTTTGATCTATTAAAAGGTAATAATTACTGCCTTAATTACTCTGATTCTTTGGCTTTACATACTCGAGCTTATATAATTTTTTTGGACACATTTATTGAAAAAAATTATAGTACTAAGAATTTACATGTAGAGAATAAGGTGTGATAACATTTTTTTCATATGATACAGTTTTGCCTTTCTCACACATACGCATATATTATGAATGGACTAGGTGAAGAAGATACATTCAGTTTTTTTAATAGGGCATCATTGCCCTATTAAAACTTAGTGAAAATAAGGTTATGAAAATTCTGTCTTGGTTGGGTCAGAGATAATATTTTGAATATAATAAGTTCTTTTTAATTGCATATATCACTCCCTTACATACTTCTGTTTACTGTATTTCTGTTTTTCTTACCTCCTATACAGTCCTATAACAATTTCGTGCACAGTGGATACACTTTCCACTTATTAAGGAAGGGTAAGGGTCTCATTGCTAGATCGGACTCGGACTTGTAGTGATCCGCCTCCCAAGAGCTGGGATTACAGGTACGCACTACCACACCCAGTCTCAATTGCCAGCTCAGCACGTCCCACAGCAGGCCTGAGGATTGAACCCCCGGCCCCTGTGCCTGCTTGCAAGCGCTTTAATCCGCTGACCTGTTTGGCCAGCTCTTAGACATTCTTATCGAACCACATGTTTTGGTCACTTTTCTCTCCATGCTGAGACAAAATACTTGACACTCAAAATTAAGGAAGGAAAGAAAGATTTATTTAGCTCACAGTTTATGGAGGTTTCAGGCTATAATCACCAGGCTCCAAGGCAAGATGGTGTGACAGAAGCAACCATTCAAGGCAGTGGAAGACAACAGAAGCAGCAAGAGCAGAACGGGCAGGCAGCCTCTTTTTCTCCCTTATCTTGTATGCTGGGTGGCTCCCCACACCATCTCCATGCCAGCCTCTTCCACAAGCTATGGATATTTACAAAAACAAACAAACAACCCTGGCCCTCTGCTAAATCAGTTAAACTTTTACACTTCTGAAGTTGAGACAATGACCAATTCCTAGAGCAGTGAGGGTATGTCCTCTTCACCAGAATGTACAACTGCATAGTTACTTAGTTAAGTTTCTAGATTGAATTTAATACAATGCAACAACTATAATACCATGGTAACATTGCTAGTTTACAAAAAATGTCACATACAAATGTATTTTATGCTAACTGTTAAGTATCCATTATCCAAAATACTTACAACCAAAATAGTTCAGGTTTTTCTTCTTTTTGTTGGATATTTAAATATTTGAGATATCTTGGAGATAAGATTCAAATATATGCACAAAATTTGTCTCGTGTACACCTGATGCACTTAACCTGATAGTAATTTTATAAAATATTTTTTCTTTTATTTTTTTAACTTTTTTTTGTATTTCCATTTTATTTATTAATTTATTTTTTCCATAATTTTATTGAGAAACAAATAGCAATGAGACAGTTTCAAACCAAATTGGTAGGACAGTTTCAATAATTAAC
>NW_004524697.1:7857007-7870252 GCF_000260255.1 Octodon degus
CCCTATTTAGCTGGTTGCTTCTGATCTCATTCGTGGAGTTCTGATCATTTTCGTACCTCTCTAGACCATCTTTCAGTAGCCTGAGTAGGGTTGGCTTTGTCATCATGAAATTCTTTAGCTGTTCTTTGTCATGAAAGTATTTCACTTCTCCATCAAACTTGAGAGTTTTGCAAGGTATAGAAGTCTGGGCTGGAATTTGTTTTCATAGAGGACCTGAAGTATTCTGTTCCATGTTCTTGTTGCCTTCATGGTTTGTGAAGAGAAGTCGGCCATAATTCTGATGGGTTTTCCTTTGAATGTGATCTGCTTCTTTTTCCTAGCAGCTTTCAGGAGATTATTCTTGTGCTGAATTTCTGGGACCTTGGCTATTATATGTCTCAGTGTGTTCTTTATTGGATTGAGGTTACTTGGCATTCATATTGCTTCAGTTACCTGAATATCAGATTGTTTTCTCATATTTGGGAAGTTTTCTGCTATTACTTCTGCCCATATTTTTTTAATGTCATCTGTATTGACTCCTTCTTTCTGATTGATGCTTACTAGTCTCACATTGTTCATCTGTGCATCATCTTGCTGGTGATGGATTATTTTTTCCTGCATCGTAGTTGTTTTTAAGAGATCCTTTCTTATCTTTTCACTGGCTGCACCAGCGTGTTCAAGATCTGAAACTCTGTCTTCACTTTCACTTAAATTGTTTTGCAAGCTTGTGATTGATTTTTTAATTTCCTCTATATCTTTTTGACTCTGCTTCATGCGATCTATTTCTTTCCTATATTGCTCATTCAAGGAATCCATCATTTTTCTAATCTCCTCTATTTTTTTTTTATCAGTGTCTTCTTAGAAGCAGTTATAAGTTCTTTTACTGCAGTGTTTTTTTCAGATTCAGTTTCCTCCCTATGTTTCTGTAGTTGATTCTTTACTTTAGATGCTATGAGTTCTGAGAATTCTTTTTTTAATTTAGAAAAGAATTCCACTCTGAGTTCCCTTATAACTCTGCTGTTGCCTGTTTACTATCGACGCTATTAATTTGTACATTTCAGCTGAGCTAGAAGAAAAGAATTCCACTCTAAGTTTCTCTATGACTTTCTGCTTTTGCTTATTTACTATCTACGCTATTAATTCATACATTTGAGCTGAGCTAGTATCTCTGTACTTGTTCTGTTTGGGCATTGGGTTTCCTCCATATGTTTCTGCATTTGATTCTTTACTGCAGATGTTATTAATTCAGGGATTTCTTTTTTCATTCCCAATGTGAGTTCCTCTATACCTTTCTACAGCTGTTTTTTTATTTCAGAAGCCGTTGATTCATTGCTTTCAGCTGTGTGATTCCCAATTTGTTCTGTGTTAGTGTCCTCTGCACTTGTTATGGATGGTCTTAGGTTCTGAGATTGCATTTTGTTCTTCGCGTTGTCATTTTGTGTAGCACTGTCTTCTGACCTTTGTTGTAGATCTTTGTTGCAGTTATAGCCTTAGCACCTACTGAAGTTCAGGTGTAGATCTGCAAAGTTTGGATTTATCTAGCTGTGCCTGGCTTGGGTCTGGCTAGTGCTCAGTTCCTTCCTGTTGCTGCCCTTGGGGGTGAACCTGTTGTGCCCCTCTGGCAAGATGTTCTGCTCTTGAACCTGCTGGGTGGTTCTGTCCCCTTCACTCTGTGCGGGGATTGCAGCTGAAGGGTTTCACCCCAGGCCTGTATGCTAGGCCTGAGCTGAGTCTGGAGGGGACAAGGTGGAGTAGAGGGGAGAGGCAGCTCTCCCACACACTCTCCGGGCCTGGACTAGGACTGGATCTGGGGTTTCCCAGTACGTAACAGAAATTCCTACTCTGTGGGTGATATGTGCGGGGGGTATACAATATTTTTAATAATTTTGTATGTTTGACTGCATCCCATTATATGAGATCAAATATAAAATGTGTCATTATGTCAGTGCTCAAAATGTTTTGAATTTTGGATCATTCGTATTTTAAGGGGGCCTTCCCCTAGCTCAGTTCTTTTAAGTGGCTGCTTCAACAAAGCAGTCAGGCTCAGGTTGCTGTGGTTCCATCCCCACAACTCAAGCCTGCCAAACCTGCCCTGAAGGCATTAGGAGCAAAAAAAGAAAAAAAAAATAAGACCCTTCATATTTTGAATTTAACATAAGAAATGCTTAAATTGTATTGGCTCTTCAAAGAGAAAATTTAGAGATCTCACATGCAAAGTTGATGAAATTTTTCAAGATACAACTGTGCTTGTAAGACTATATAAAAAATTGCTCTAGATTCACAATGCAAAACCATACCATTTAATGCCTTTCTAACATACATTATATTCTTATTAATAAGTCACATTTAGAGATAAAGTAGTATTTGTTGTTCTGGGACTTAAGAGTAAGTCACTTAAGCCGAGCATGTTGGTATATACATGTAATCCCACCATAATTTTGAGGCCAGCCTCAGCTACTGAACTGCATAGCAAAGTCCCTGTCTCATCCTTACCTCCCCTCCAAAAGCCCTGAGCATTTCATGTATCTATAAACTCATCTTAGTTTTTGGTGAAATTTTGACTTTTGTCGTTTGGTAGCACTGCTGGTAAATTTTTCACCACAATGTAAACTTGACACATGAAAGATTTTTACAGTGATAATTTAAAATGTTTTGTGGTGACACAGGCAGTGTGGAAATACCTTATATCTATGAACCTTGTGAGAAAATAGCTAGGAAAGAAGCTTCTAAAGCATTAGAAAATGAAGAAACTGATTTATGAAACTTTCACATCAATGTTTTGTTGTGTTATAAATTTCTATATTTAAAATTTAATTGAAATTTGAAAAATTGTGTTTAGAAGGACATACATATATTCTAATCTGTATTTATTATCTTTCCACATGCCAGAAACTTTATCTGGCAGTCAGATATAGTGAAGAAAAAGGTTTGTCTTATTTTCTAAGAGGATTCAGATGGCTCCAAGGCAGAAGCATGGTAGAAGAATACATTGGAACACAGCAGGGGACAGCACCAGAAAGGGTGAGATGAAGGACCCTATACTCAGTCAAAGCCACACATACAAAAATATATTCCATCAGTTCCTTGGAATAGTATTTCTGCCTGACACAATGTAGTTATTCTGCATAAAACCAGAGCTACAACAATCCCTTCCCCCACAGTCCCATTAGTACCATCATTTTCCAGAAAACTAACTCAAAATCTCTTAGGAGACGTAAGGCCAAAATTTAGTTATGAACCTTTATAATTATCAAATACAAATTGCATAACTGGAAGGTTAAAATTGCACAGGGGCCAGGGAGATAGCTCAGTGAAATAAGTGCTTGCCTGGCAAGTGCAAGGTCCTGAGTTTGATCCCTGATACCACACACACAAAAAAAATAATAATGATGCACAGGGTAAACATTCCCATTCCAAAAGGAAGGAATAAGGAGATAGAAAATAATTGGACCAAAGCAAAAATGAAAGCCAGCCAGACATACTTTATGTCCAGTATCTCAATATTTGACCTCTGGGTCACAACGGTAAAACATGAGTTCAGAGGGCTCAAGTGGTTCCAACACTATGACTTTGATGGCTGTAGCCCCCTTGACTGGTTCCATGCACAGCCTGTGGCTTTCCTTGGGAAATAGTCCATGTTACTGACATCTCCAACTTTTTGTGGTCTCCACTGCACTTCTAACTTTATTCCCATGGCTTCATGCATTTCCTCTCGGGGGCCTCCTGCCCCTCCCAGCCCTTCCTTTATAATCTGGATAGAAGCATAATTGATTCTGCAGTTTTTACATTCATTATGCCAATAAAACCAGAATCATGTGGATGACAAAACTTTGCCCTCAGTAGGAGCTTAGCCAGATTCTCTTAGATCATATATGAGTGGCCTCTTAGTGCCTAGACGGTTGAGCAAAGTAAAATGAATTTAAGGGGGCTAGTTTCCTACGAGGCACATCCTGAGCAAGGACTTAGGGCTTCTCCTCTCCAATGAAAGATTTTCATGTTTGTACCTTTGTGCCTGTGATTTGTAGAGTCTTGTTGAATTCTGAGATGCCCTCAAGGCATCTTCTTGTCCCTTTAGGAAGTACTTGGCTTCCTCTTAATGGCACTAGTCTCTTCAGCAAGCACATCTCTTTGGGCCTCAACTTTATAGGTGGTTCCTTCTAGGTCATAGTTTTAGTTTTTTAAATTTTTTCTTCTCTGCCTTTGTTCCCTATTCTCTATAAATCTGGCTAAAAGCAGGAAGCATATCTTGTGCAACAGCCTGAATGTTGGACTGTCTTGAAATTTTATCTGCAGATTTATTCGTCCACTGCCTTCAGTCTGTTTCCCACAAATTCTCAAGTTGTGTGAAGACATTGGTAAGATTTATACCAGCATCCAGCATCTATGACCTTAATACAGTTGCCAATGTAGCCCTTGTTCCCAATCAGAACCACCTAAGGGTGGCTCTTAACATCTTCATTCCTGTCAGCATTCTATTCTTTCAAGCTTAGATGAAAATTATCCATCAAGGCATGCTTACAACATTCTTTGGCTTCTCTACTCTGCATTTCCAAACTTTTTGAAACTCTTACAAACCAGATGTAGAGGCTTCAGAATCTTGCAGTTAGGTACACTTACAGCAATGATCCTTCTCCGATACCAGATTTTTGCGATAGTCATGTTACAGTCACTAGGACAAAATAGCTGACGCTGGCAATTGTAAAGAGGAAATGTTTAATTTGGTTCATATTTTAAGGGAATTTATTCCATGATCATCTGTCTCCAAGGCAGAAAAATTAAGGTAGAAGGGAATGGTGGAGCAGAGCTGCTTAGTTGAGGATGACAAGGAAGCAGAATGCAGTGCCAGAAATGAAGGCATCAGTGACCGTGCATATACGTCAAGGCCACACTTCAATGACTCATCTAAATATAGGCAGAAGTATGTTCTGCTACTCTTCCAGGTACATTATAAGCAAATCAAGTTGTTACTGTATCCCAGCCACCGCAAAGGCTTAGCCTTATGATCAATTTTCTAAAACAAGGGGGAGGAGGGGCCAGGGAGATGACTCAGTGGAATAAGCGCTTCCCTGGCAAGTGCAAGGGCCTGAGTTCAATCCCCGGTTGTGCAAAAAAAAAAAAAAAAAAGAAAAAGAAAAAAAATTTTTTTTTTAAAAAAGGGTCTGGTTTTCTGTTTTTGCCATGTATGAAACTTGCTTTTGTTTCTCTAGATCAATTAGATTTGTATGGGGTCAGTCCACAATTTTCTCATTTTGCCTGAGCAAGCACAGACACCAAATCAACACCCAGAATTTGGAAGTAGATTTATTTACATTAATGGGCACTGCACGAAAACATTCCAAAAGTATCCAGATCTGAGCTCTGGTGATCTAGGGCTTATATGGGATAAATAAGCAAGAAATACAGAGGCAGAATGGCTTCCCAGTTGGGGATTGGTTTATATAGTGTGCTTCATAGTGACCAGCTATTTCAGAGATCACCAGTTCAAGGCCAGCCTGGATTAGAGTATGACCCTGCCCTAAAAGAAAAATTCTGTTGGTTAAAAGATTTGCTTCTGTAAGTACAAAGATGAATAATGTGAAGAAAATTTTAATAGATACCTTTTGTATCTCCACACAGTCACAACTTCTCCAGAATCTGATTATCTTTGATTTTACCTTGTTTAACTTATAAAAACTTTAAAAATAGATTTTTGTCTCTATTTTGGGTTTCTCTTAACACAGAGATTAATACAGAAACACCTCTGCTAGATATGCTAGCAGCTTATTTAACCAAAAAGGCAAAATAATTTTGAGTCCCTTATGGCCTTTTGTTTTTTAAATTTTTATTTTTATCAGTACACGTTTGCAGTACATAATCATTACATTCATCATAAAGAGTTAGAGCATGTACACAACACATCTTAATTCTTTTTCCATCCCTGTACCCACCCCTCTTCCCTGCTTCCCTCCATTTCTTGGTTCTCTTTCTTCTTACTAAAATTTGTCTCAGATTACTGCTACCTGTCTTTTATTTTGCTGTTTATTTATATTTTAGATTGTTCATAGAAGAAAAACCATACAATATTAAAGCTGTGTGTCTCATTTATCTTACTCATATTATTGCATTCATTTTCATCCAGATGACCCAAATTTATCCCCCTTTATTGCAGACCTATTACTTCACTGTGTATAATACGTTTTCTTTATCCATTCACCATTCATTTGATAAAGGCCATATTGTTTCCAAGATTAAGATGTTATAGCTCTGCTGCCATTGGTATATGTATGTATGTATTATTAGAGTAAGATGCCTTTAACTGTCCCCGAGCCCCATTTTGGCATTTTTTAATCTCCCAGTAATCATTGTAATTTAGCAATGGTGGGAGAGTGGTGAGGTGTGTGTCAGTAAGGTTTCTGCTACAGAGCAGAGCAGCATAGGATTAACCAAGGCTCTCACTACTAGTGGGAGCAACTGGCCAATACTCAACAAAGCTTCAGTGTACATGTAGGTGTGTGCTAGATTCACCAGGATCCCATGAGCCACCTAGAATCCTCCTAAATTCTTAAAATGTTGCGCCAGTGCCAGCACAAGCTCCACACCTGTATGCTGGGGGTCAAGTGACACAGCTTGCCAGAGTCCTACAGACCACCTAGAGTCCTCCCATGTTCTTAAATTGGTGGACCAGATGCCAGCAAAGCTCAACGCCTGTGTGTTCTGGGCCCACAGATTGCAGCTGTGCAGTCCCAGTGGACTACTGTTCAGCATCCTCCTTACTTCTTAAAAGGTTGAACTGGCACCAGCACAAGCTCCATGCCTGTGTGCTGGGGGCTAAGGGTCAGAGCTTATCAGTCCCACAGGCTACCCAGAGTCCTATCCAGACGTCTTAAACAGTGCCAGGCAAATTTGGCACCCTACTCATTGATTCTTTATATTCGTTGTTTGTCCCAATTTTATTTCTGCTTTGAGCTTTGTAGTTTTCTTTCCTGTACTAGCTTTGGTATCAAATTGTTTCTGCTTTTCTAGGGCCATAAGGTATATCATTAGATTATCTACTTGAATTTTCTGTTTTCTGATATGCACTTTCACAAGTATAAATTTATCTGTAAGGACTGCTTCCTTAGGTTCTGGTGTGTTGTACTGCCTTTCTTGTTTCATACTAGTAATTATTTTGTCCCTTTATTCTATGACTCAGTAATTATTCAAGAGCATATTATTTATTTTCTGTATTTTGCATAATTTCTGTGGTTTCTTTTACCCTGGATTTTAGTTTCTTTGAAATGTATATAGTATATGGGATAGTTTCAAGGTTTTTTTTTTTTGTATTTATGCATTGCTTTATGGGCTATTATATGTCTTTGAAAGTTCCATCTGATGCTGAAAAGAATATATAGTCTTTTTATGTGGACCACTGTAGATATCTATAAAATCCATTTTGTACAAAGGTATGGTTCCACCCTTCACAATAGTATTAAAAAAAAAAAAAAACCTTAGGAATCAATCTGACAAAGGAAGTAAAAGATCTATACATTGAAAATTACAATACACTAAAAAATAAGATTGAGGGCTGGGGAGATAGATCAATGGTCTTAACACTTGCATGGCAAGGATAAGGACCCAGGTTTGATCCCTGGTACTGCATGCTGTACCCCAGGTACACCATGCTGACCACCAAAACCAGGTGTGGTGGTACAAGCTTGTAATTCCAGGACTGTGGAGGCTGAGATAGAAGGATCACTATGAGTCTAAACTGCATAGCAAGACCCTGTAGCACATAAATACATAAGTAAAAGATTTTTTTAAAAAATTTTTTTGAAAGATTGAAGAAGATATCAGAAAATGGAAAGATATCCTTTGCTCATGAATAGGAAGAACCAACATACTGGAAATGGCCATAATCTCAAAATTGTTATATAGATTTAATTTCAATCAAAGTACTTTTAGCATGCCTCACTGAACTAGAGAAAACATTCCTAAAGTTTATTTGGAACCAGAAGAGACCTAAAGTAGCAAAAACAATTCTTGGCAACAAAGGCAAGGGAAGGGGGCATTACAGTTCCTGACTTGAAATTATACTACAAAGCTGCTGTGGTAGTCAGCATGGTCCTGGGCAAAAAATAGATCTGAGGATCAATGAAGATGCAGAAACAACTCCAAACACTCTCAGCCAACTTATCTTTGTCAAAGGAGCCAGATATGTTTACTGGAAGAAAAATAACCTCTTTCATAAATGATACTGGAAAAAATGGCATTCTATGTGCCAAAGACTACAAGTAGACCCATGTTTAGCGCCATGCTCTAAGCTAAAGTCAAAATGGATTGAAGATCCAAATATTAAAACATAAACAGTAAATCAGCTGGAAGAAAGAATTAGTAGAACTCTTGAAGACATAGGTATAGGCAATAATTCCATAGACAAAACCCCAACCACATGGGAAATAATACAAATAATAACTGGGATCTCATCCTCTTAAAAAGCTTTTGTACAGCAAATAAAATCACAGACAGAGCTCCAGCGATGTAAGGTGGCAGCCACCACGGGCTCAGGAGTATAAGTCCCTCGCAAGTTCCAACTGTTGGAAGAACTCGAAGAAGGCTAGACAGGAGTAGGAGACGGCAGTTAGCCGGAGTCTAGAAGATGACGGAGACATGACACTTATGAGATGGACAGGGATGGTAATCCCTCCAAGAACAATTTATGCAAACCAAATATACAGCCTTAAAATAGAATGAGGACCTAAATACCCAGAAGCACCCCCGTTTGTAAGATTTGTAACAAAAATTAATATGGAGTTAATAGTTCTAAAAAAAAAAATCACAGAGTGGCAAAAATTTTTAGCAAGTTCTTTTAGACAAAGGACTTATGTTAGAACATATAGATAATTGGAAAAAAATCAACCACAAGAAATTTAAAAACCTAGGACCAATGAAATAGCTCAGCAGATCAAGTTCCTGCTTAGGCAAGCTCAGAAACCGGGATTTGATTCTCAGTACCACATACCATGCTGGCCCCACACCCGGGCACACTGAGCCAGCCTCTGAGTCCAGGAGTGGTGGCGCATGCCTGTAATCCCAGCACTGGGGAGGCTGAAAACAGGAGGATCCTATGAGTCTGAGCTGCATAGTGAGACTCTATACCAAATACATAAATTAAAAAAATTAAAAATTAAAAACCCAATCGAATATGAGATGACTACGCACGTCTCAGATGAAGAAATACAAATGTCAAATAAAGATATGAAATAATGTTCAACACACTGGTTATTAGAGAGACACAAATAAAAACGATGCTGAGATTCTATCTCCAGAAAGAATGGCTATCACCAAGAAGTCAGCCAGTAACAAGTTCTAGAGGAACTGTAGGGAAAAGGAGCCTTTGTGGGTAGGATTGTGGACTGGTACAACTGCTGTGGAAATCATTGTGCAGATTCCTCAGAAATCTAGGATTAAAGGGCCCATTTGACCAAGCTAGTCCCCTTCAGGCTATCTTCCTGAAAGACTTAAAAAAATCATAGCACAGTGATATATGTGTACCCGTGTTTATAGCCTCCCAGTTTGTAATAACTAAAACTTGGGAACAACTCAAATGCCCATAAACTGAGGAATGTGAAAAAGATGTGATTGTTTTGTACAATTGAGTACTACTGTGCTGTAAAGAAGGATAAATTTGAAAATTTTCTAGGTAAATGGATACAACTGGAGACCATACTGTTTAAGTGAAGTAAATTGCACTGATGTTCAAATATCACATTGTCTCTTTGGTATGAGAAACTGAAAAAAATAAAAGAGGACCAAAATTTACAGTACTGTGAAATGGGAAGAATTGTTCAAAAGGAAAGGAACGAGGGATCAACACTGAATTTTCTTTGTTCTATTTTTGTCTAGTGCATCTATTTGTGATAATCGGGTGACTGAAGACCCACTCTATAATAATGTTAATGTTTATCTCATCTGTTATGTCCAGTTGTGTTGTTAAGTGTGCATGTATGATTGTTACAGCTTGCTATTGCATGGTTCCCTAAATCAACATGGAGGGACCTTTGCCTCTTTGATGAGTTTTGACTTGAAGTCAACTTTGTCTAAAAATACTCTTGTTTTTCTTTCTGCCCTCCCATTGTATGGAGTATTATTTTCTATCCTTTGTTTTGAAAGAAAGTCATAGGCTGAAAATTAATGTGTTTCTTGTATTTTTTTTTTTTTTAATTCAAACAATTTATGTCTTTTGACTAGGGTCAGGACAATTTACCTGAAGTCATCACTGAAAGGTATCGATTTATTCCTGTCATTGCATTGTTTTTGTTTTCTGTGCTTATTCTTTTTCTCTCTTACTGCTTAAGTGCTTACCCTTCCTAGCATATTTATTTCATTAGAGCTTTTAGTATTGGTTTTGCATTATTGGTTACATCGTCTCTTTTTAAAATATCCTTGAGAATTTCTTGGAGTGCTATTTTGGTGGTCATGAACTTCTCAGGTTGCTTTCTGTCATGGAAATACCTTATTTCTCTATCAATTTTGACATACCATTTTGCGGGCTTTCTCAGTCTCAGTTGGAACTTGTTGCCTTTCACGGCTAGAAACATTCCTCTCCAAACTCACTGGCCTTTAATGTTGTTTGTGAATTCTGCTGTAAACTTTAATGGCTTTACATTTACATGTGAATTTTTTTTCTCATAACTTTTAAGATTCTGTAGTTTTTTTTAATTATAATTTTATTTTATTTTGGGGAGTAAAAGCAAAAGCAAGGACAAACAGCAGAAACAGGGTAACATACAACAATATATGTTACAGATTTTCAAAACAAGAATAGCTGATTAATAATACTTGATGTATTACCTATTTTTATCTTCAAATCTATTGCGTAAATTTAACAGATATAGTTATGTAAGATTGGACGTATGATTGAATATTACTGCTTGCTTTCAAGAAAACAAGTTTTATGTTCTTGTTTCTCTTTTTTTGTACTTTATTTTTTATTCATTTCCTGTTAAATTCTTTTTTTATTAACTTTATTGAAAACCAATAATTATATAGCATATTAAAATTGTAGACAAATATTGAAATGTGAAAGATATAAGATGTAGACAGTGAATTTTAGAGAAATATTTCTGAAATGAATACATAGAATGAAATTAGTAATAGGTTGCATGTTATAAATAAATTATTTACAAACTTAAATGAGTATAACAATAAAAATTGTCCAAAATAAAAATGAAGAATTTACAGGTCAGTCATATAATAGTTCACTGTGTGTCCAAATCAAGAAACTTATATTCATACAATTAGAATTCTCAAAGTATAAAGGAGTAGGCAATAAATGTTTAAAGATTTAAAATTTCTGAATTTAGTTGAAATTATAGCACATTTCCAAGAAAAATGAGCCTGTTGTGCAAGAAATTTGAGTAAAATAATACCAAGATACACAAAAATGAAATTGTCCAAAACTAATTGTAAAGGAAAAAATAAAGCATATACATAAAAAATAATAGCTATAGAAGAACAAAATTAAATAGCATCTTATTCCACATTAGAAAAAAAAAGAAAAAAGAGCAAGTTTGTAAGAAACTAGACTTAATTAATTCAAAGGACTGAAAGAAAAAAAAAAGATCTGTCCTCAATCAATTTTATGGTTAGCAAACATACTTTTGAAAACTGAAAGTAAAATATTTTCCAGTTATACAAACTCAAAATAGTCTAGTACCTCCAGAGGTAGCATATAGAAAATAACAAAGAGCGTAATCCAGAAGGCAAGAGAAGTTGCTGTGTGGTCCTGTATAAAGAATAAAGAGCTCTCAAAATGGTAGATATGCAGAACTGTAAAATATAATAGATGAATCCATTTAAAAGATCATTGAAAGAGCCGACCAAATAGCTCAGCCAGGGGCCGGGGAAATGGCTCAGTAGAATAAGTGCTTCCCTGGCAAGTGCAAGGGTCTGAGTTCAATCCCCGGTTCCACAAAAAAAAAGAAAAAACAACAACAAAAATCCCAAATAGCTCAGCGGATTAAAGTGCCTGCAAGCAGGTGAAGGGTCCAGAGTTTCGATCCCTGGGTCTGCCATATTGGCTCTTCTCCGGGGGCATGCTGAGACAGCAATTGAGACTGGGCGTGGTGGTGTGTGCCTGCAGTCCCAGCTCTTGGGAGGCTGTAAACATGCATATCACTACAAATCTGACCTAGTAGTGAGACCCTGAACACCCTGTAGACCCTTCCCTAAAATATAAATAAATAAAATGAAACATCATTGAATTATTTCTACAAAACAGTATCAATCTTATTTCAGGTTATGTACATATTTTTGTGTGTGTGTGTATAGAAGACAAGGAAGAAGTAATATAAAGTCAATGGAAATATACTTTTTAAAGTTTTTAATACTAGGAGAAAATACCATACCATGTCTTATAAGTACATTGTAAGTCAAAGATACAGTATAAATCTTAAAACAAAAATTAAGATTAAACAATGTTCATAAAATTAAATATTAAATATAGATTAAATATTTCAAAACAATTCAACTAAGAAAAAGTATTCATGATAGTAAAGAACAACTAAGAATAAAACATAACATCGACGCTTAAATGGCAAATATATAACCAGCACTTCTAACAATTTGAGGTTAGGATATCGCACAAAAATCTAGTATGTCATGGATATGGACAGTGTCCATGACACTTACTGATGGCCACGTGTCACTTGTGGGACTGAGCTACTGCTATTTCTTTGATAACCACCCAGTAGACCTAGACAGAATCATGATCCATAGGGTACAGGAGAAGTCCTTTTGATGGAAATATTTTGCTGCAGTATACAAAAGAATAACTGAAAGATTGCTTTTGTATACCTATTTTTCTCCTGTATTTAATTGTTTGCCCTATTTGGTGAGTTCTTTCCATTCTCATTCATGAAGTTGTGGTCATTTTGATTCCTCTCTAGAATATCTTATAGTAGTCTGTGTAGGACTGGCTTTGGCATCATGAAATTCTTTAGTTGTACTTTGTCATGGAAGTATTTCATTTCTCCATTAAACTTGAAAGAATTTTGCAGGGTATATCAGTCTGGCTTCAAATTTGTTTTCTTGCAAGACTTGTAGTACTTTGCTCCATGCTCTTCTGGACTTGATGGTTTGTGAAGAGAAATCTGCCGTTGTTTTGATGGGTTTTCTTTTAAATGTGATCTGTTTCTTTTCTCTAGCAGCTTTCAGTATACTGTTCCTGTGCTGAATTTCTGGGATCTTGATTATTATATGTCTGGGTGTGTTTTTAATTGGGTTGATGTTATTTGGAGTTCTGTATGC
>NW_004524697.1:7870812-7873659 GCF_000260255.1 Octodon degus
TCTCTCTCTCTTTTTTTTTTTTTATCACTGTCTTCTTGGTTTTTTGTTTTTTGTTTTTGTTTTTGTTTTTTGTGGTACCAGGGATCGAACTCAGGACCTTGCACTTGCCAGGTAGGCAGGCGCTTATGCCCCTGAGCTATATCCCTGGCCCCTATCAGTGTCTTCTTTAGAAGCACTTAGTACTTCTTTCATTATAGTTATCATTTCATTTTTTACTTCACACATTATTTCCAATCTGATTTCTCCTATACCTTTCTGCAGTTGTTTCTTTACTTCAGACACTATTATTTCAGAGATTTCAGGTGTGTGATTTCCAATTTCTTCCATGCTATTGTCTCCTGCATTTGTTCTGGGTGGGCTCAGGGCCTGAGACTGCATTTTTCTCCTTCTCTTTGTCATTTTGTATAACACTGTCTCCTGACCTTTGTTGTAGAGCTTTGGTAGAGTTATTACCTTAGCACCAGATCTGGCTCTACCAAGTTCAAACTCATCCAGATGGGTGTGGCTTGGGTCTGGCTGCTGTGCTCCATTTCTTCCTGCTGCAGCCCTTGGAGGTGAACCCTATGTGCCACTCTGGCAAGATGTTCTGCTCCTGGATCAGCTGGGTGGGTCTTGCTACTAGCCTCTCTGCGGGGAGTTCTGCCACAAGGTTCCAGACAGGGCCTGTCTGATGGAGGAAGTTCCACTCTTACGCTGGGCCTGGGCGCTGTCTTGAATAAGGATCCGGCAGGCCGCAGGCAGTCCCACTCACACCAAGATTCTATACCTTTTTTTTTGGTGGAACCGGGGATTGAACTGAGGCCCTTGTGCTTGCCAGGCAAGTACTTATTCTACTGAGCCATCTTCCTGGACCCAAATTCTATAGTTTTGGACTCTGAGATTTTGATTATAGTGTGTTGAATTGATTATAATGTGTTATAGAAAAGTTTTTTCTGATCATGGGTATTTGGGGTTCTGTTACCTCATGTATCTGTACATTAGTCTTTTCTTCATACCTGCTAGGTTTTCTGCTTTTATTTCTGTTAACATATTTCAATGCCATTTGTATTGTCTTCTGGTTTTTCATTAATTCCAATCATTCTTAGCCTTATTAGCAGCTGTTAGAGCTACTTTCCATGCTTTCTTGTTTTTAAGATATTTCTCTGTGTGTGGTCATTTGTATTCGTTCTTATCCAATACATCACTTTTGCTGCCTATACTTTAAATTGAATTTTTAATTTCCTGGCTTCCTATTTTGTATCTTGTTATAAACTTGAGTTTTTTGCTAAACTGGTCATTCATGTTTTCTTTGTTTTGCTTAGCTCAGCTCGCTTTTTAGTAGTTAATGTCTTTGGTAAACTCACTGATCTTTTTTATTAAGTTCATTATCTACTTGAGCTTGCCATATCATGTTTTGAGTTTACTGAGTCCCATCCCATCTCTTCCCTTCCTTCTTTTTTTTCTGTCTTATCTGTCTGTCTGTCTGTGTGTCTTCTTTTATCATGTCATATAATTTAGCTGTTTGGTTTTCAGTTTTCTTTTCATTCATACCCATGAATCAGTTTTGGGTGATTGGAGAGTTTTTGGAGCCTATTTGGAGCCTTATGTTCTCATGTTTGTATTGTTGCTTTTTGTGATGAGGTTTGTGGGTTGATTATTGTAGAAAGACTTTGTTGCTGATATGCTGATATTGTTAATTAGTGTCCACTACTTAATAATGCATTTTAGGTGTGACAAACT
The DNA here is from genome assembly GCF_000260255.1 of Octodon degus. Lineage (NCBI taxonomy): Eukaryota > Metazoa > Chordata > Mammalia > Rodentia > Octodontidae > Octodon > Octodon degus. The sequence continues at coordinate 7,872,532 of NW_004524697.1, forward strand.
ATAGGCATTTGCCTTTGTTCCATGATCCTACAAATTCCATTAATTTGGCAGATGAAGTATAATTGTCCCCGTACCTGGTTTTCCAGAAATGACTGGCAGTATGTTTGCTAGCACTACCTAAATATTCAGATTAGATCAGATTTCAACAGCTGTGCCACCATGGCAGTAGCACCAAAATTGGCAACAGTAATTCAAAAACAAACTGTATATTGATATATCAGAACCAATAAAAGCTACCACTGCACCACCCTTAAACATAAAAAAGATCTAGAATTATTATATAGGTACAAAAACCAAATATTGATGTACCGTAAATATGTACTAAATGTAATAATTATACCACCATTAACAGTAGAAAAGAATTCAGGGAAGATGGCTCAGTAGAAAAAGCGCTTTCCTGGCCAACGCAAGGGCCTGAGTTCAATCCCTGGTTCCGCCAAAAAAAAAGAAAAGAAAAGAATTCAAGAATAATAGCAAAGAGTTAACTATCTAAAGTTTAATAAAGCTTAATAGTAATACTAGTAAAGATGGAGTTGGCATGAATAGGAGAATGAAAGAAGCAATGTTTGAAAAATAAACAAGATGAAAAGGTGGAGGGAAAAGTAAGGCAAGGGATCCTATTAAGGATTTAAAGAAAGTTAATGTTGCCAAACACTGAGAACTACATTGTATATAAATAAAAGGCTTGAGCCGAGCTGTGGGAAAGTCTGAGGTAATCGTGTAGGTGACCAGAGCAGAGGCCGTGATCCTTCAAGTGCTATGAGCTGTACGATCAAGAAGATCCTGACAGACGCCAAGACACTGCTAGAGAGGCTGTGGGAACACGATGCGGCCGCCAAGTCGCTGGTGGATCAGTCTGCGGCTCTGCACCGACGGGTGGCAGCCATGCGGGAGGCAGGGACAGCGCTTCCGGACCAGCATCAAGAAGATGCATCCGACTTGAAGGAGATGGCCAAATATAAACCTCACATCCTGCTGTCCCAAGAGAACACACAAATTAGAGACTTGCAACAGGAAAACAGAGAGCTGTGGGTTTCCTTGGAGGAGCACCAGGATGCTTTGGAACTCATCATGAGCAAATACCGGAAACAGATGTTACAGTTGATGGTTGCTAAAAAAGCAGTGGAT
>NW_004524697.1:7875284-7893476 GCF_000260255.1 Octodon degus
TCTCTAGGTTTGCCCAAAGCATTTGAAAGTGTATGCTAAACCTGTCAATATTTTCCAGTAACTACACACCAAACTGCATGAGAGAAACAGTGTTAAAAAGTTCTTTGCTAGTGGTGCTTTGTGCGCTGTAAGTTTCTTTTATACTGCTTTGGCAAACTAATCCCAGATGAAACAACAGAAATCTGCAAGATGTGAAAGTATCTGACCCCAGCAATACTACGAACTTTGCTAGAGTAGTAGGCAGTAGGAGGCGTACATCATTTTAGAAATTTCAAGTTTCTGTTTGATGTCTTACAGAGATTTAGCTGAAAATACTTCCACCCCCAAGTAAGAGCATTTTTATTTCATAAGAGTAAATAAAGGTAGTTGAGCTGTTTGCCCTCAAGTATGCCCGAACTGCCCTAGGTTGTCCCCCACATCCATTTAGAAGGCGGATATACTATATCCTCAGTCACTATGCCCAGGTTTCATGGAAACTGATAAATTTGTCCACCAGTCCATTAAGGTATAATATGGTGTCCCTTTACCTGCTATATGCTCCTTTAGAGCTTTTTATAAAGTACTTTACATCTCAGGTATCAAGATAAATTTATATGTTAACTTCCCCCTTGGAAAATGAGAAGCTTGAAGTATAAGTATAAAGAGCAGATAAGGTGTGGTGGTGCACATCTGTATAGTCCAAGCACTTGGGAGGCTGAGTTAGGAGTATCTCCATTAGTTCAAGACCAACCTGAACTACATAATGAGATCCTGTCTCAGAAAAAATATAAAGATCTTTCAGTGCCCTATATCATAAATTCTAGCTGGTACTAATGCTGTGAAGGTAATGTACAGTCACAGAACTGGAAGAGGAATATTAACTTCTTTTTTGAGCGGGTGAAGGAAATTGACTTGCAAGCAAAATTTTAGTATGACATTATTTCTAATAAGACTTTTTGAGAACAAAATAAATAAATAAATAAATAAATAAATAAATAAAAGGCTTTGTGAGCTCAAGTACACTATGTTGTATGGCCTCCTTGAACAGTGAATGGCTGTTTGAAAACTGACTGCTCTGTGAACCTGTTCTTAACTGGTTCCTTGCTTTCCCCGGCTATTCTTCTGATTTTTTTGTATTGTTCATTTTACCTCACTTCATTTAGCACTTTTTAAATTTTTTTTTAACTTTTTTTAAGAGAATAAAAAATAGTAAAAAAACATTAGAAACTACAGAAACTGAAAAAACAAGATGAAATTTATGTCTTCCACTTTCTTATATAGTCTGTAATCCTCTGAGGAGAAATTTTGAATCTTACTTTGGATATGTGAGATCCAGAATTGTATTTGACATTAATGGGCATTTTATATATTTTTGTTTGTTGGTAAATTAATTTCTGTTGAATATTATGAATTTATTTTCTCTTAAAAATTGGAGAAATTATTTCTTTACCAAGATTATGTAATAAAGTTGGAGCTCTATAAATGCTACTCACTTGAGAACAATATTTTACTGAGTTTCACCAGTGTTCTTATTGTGTCTGCCAGATAATTTTAGAAGTAACTTCTAGCTTTAGAAATAATTTACTTTTAACAGATTTTTTAAATGGATGCTATTGTTTAGAACTTTAGAATGTATTTTTATTTCTCCAGAATTTATGAACCCTTTGGATATATAGTTGGTAGTAAAAGTATCATGAGAGTATCAAAATATTTCAAAATAATTTTAGTAACATGTATAATTTCTAAATATTTTAAGGAGTTTTTAATAGTCACATTTTTATTTATTTATCTTTTATATTTTTAAGGAAGGGTCTACAGGATGTTCAGGTCTCACTACTAAATTAGACTCATAGTGAGCCCCCTGTTTACAGCCTCCCAAGAGCTGAGATTACAGGTGCATGCCACCACGCCCAGTCTCAATCGCAGTCTCAGTGTGCCCTGGGCACAGGGCTGGCACAGCAGGCCCGGGGATTGAACCCCAGCCCCTGCCCCTGCTTGCAGGCGCTTTAATCCGCTAAGCTTTTTGGCTGGCCCTAATAATCACATCTTAAACAGTATACTTTTTCAGTAATGTTAAGTTGTAGGATTAAACCAATGTTTCCATCTTTTTTGGAACAAAATAGATGTTGGTATAGAAATAAAATCTAGATATCTAAATAATACACTTGCATTACTACTTTATTGTAAGAAGATACTAAATATTATGATTGTAATATATATTCCTCAGAAATGCTTTTTTCAGGTTAGTTTTTAATAGCATATATTTATCCTAAATAATGACTAATTTTTTTGGGAAGTTAGTACATGTGCATAACAGATCTCAATTCTTTTTTTATCCTTTCTCTCCCCCCAATACCCTCCTACCATCTCTTAACTCCCTTCCCATTTGAAAAAGCTCTCCGTACTTCCTATTATCTATATTTTATTTTGCCTACTTATTAATTTGAGAAAAAAAAAAGGAGTAGAGAGCAGAGTTTTTGCTCTGTACTATTAGCATATTTATAAAAATTTATTTATTTATTTATTTGGTACTGGGTCTCACTACACAGCTCAGACTGCTAGTGATCCTCCTGTCTCAGCCTCCGCAGTTCTGGGATTACACACATGCATCACCATGCCCGGTTTTGGTTGACAGCAGGGCATGTAGTACTGGGGATCAAACTCAGGTCTTTGCGCTTGCCAGGCAGGCACTTAGACTGCTGAGCTATCTCCCAGCCCAGAACTCCTATAAATACCACTTCCTCATATTTATTAAAAGTTAGAATCTTCAGATTGTTTAGAATCCCAATGGAAGGATTAAAAATCACATATATGAATGCAGTATACTTTTAATGAAGCAAATCTTATTATCTGTACCTATTATTCTTTCCATCCTCTTTTATGTTGATACTTTTATAATAAGGGATCTTATGTTCAGTTTTTTATATTCATTTTTTGAAAAAGTTTTGCCGAAACTTGCAGAAATTACAGATTGGGTTGAGGGTTTTTTTTTAAAGTGTAGGGTTAATTAATAATTCTCTTGTCACCAAATATTATAATTGATTAAAATAAAAATAAGAGGACTGAAAGTGAATATTTTAGAAGACTACTCTTTTGTCCACTTTATAAAACGTTGGTAAGGCAATGGAAGTGAGTGAGTTAGGATTACATGACCCATGATTATGCTTCATGTGAGGCCAGAGGGTGATTCTGTAGTCAGTGTTTTATCCCCACACTTGTCACAATGCCTTGCTCAATAATTAATTGGGAAGGTGCCAGTGAGATGGCTCAGTGGAATAAGCGCTTCCCTGGCAAGCACAAGGCCCTGATTTCAATCCCCGGTTCCGCAAAAAAAGAAAAGAAAAAAAAAAAAAAAAACAACTGAGAAATGATACATCTAACTTGTATAGAGTGCATAAAGTGATCTTGTAACTTTTTGTTTCTTCACACAGGTCTAAAAATCCCAAGTATGTTGATTAACTTCTTTTTTTTATAGTTGGTAACTAAAGGAGTAAAGAGTTCCGACATCTCTCCACCTTTGGGACACCGTGAAACAGGTGGCTCCCCATCAAAGCAGCAGGCACGACCAGTTATTTCTGTGACGTCAGCCTTGAAAGAAGTTGGCATGGTAAGTGTTCTAACATTCAGAAGTCTTCAAAGTTGAAGGTTATTTGAAAGTAAATTTAACAAAATTGCATTACTTTCTAATATTTCCTTTGGTTTTACCAAGGGGAAAAATTACTTCTCAAGATTTGTTAGGTTTACTCAGAATCTGGGCTTTTCTGCTCAGATTTTATGTACAGGACTACATGGTAGATGGTTATATAGTCAGCCTTCCATGTCTGAGAGTTCCACATCTGCAGTGTCAGAAATACTGTGCTGATGTGCATTATATGATTTGTCTACCGTGATCACATCTGTAATGAACAGAAGACTTTTATTCTTGTCATTATTCCCCATACAGTATATTGTAATGATGATTTACATTGCACTAGACGTTATACGTAGTCTAGAGATGACTTATATGTAAAGGCTGTGCATAGATTATATGCAGATAATACACCATCTTATATGAGAGACTTGAGCTACCGTGGATTTTGGTGTTTGTAGAAATGGGAACCCATGTTTTGAGATACTTAGGGCTACACATTAAAATAACTTTTCTACTTCAAAAGAATATTAAATTAATAAGATATATAAGCAGAAGTATACTGAAAATAAAGCAACAAGGGCTGGTGAAGTAGCTCAGTGGACTAAGTGCCTGCTTAGATAAGGATACCTAAGCAGGTCCTGCGTGCTGCGCCGGCCCCATGGTGTAGTGCACTGAGTCGGTGACTGAGACCAGTTGTGGTGGCGCATGCCTGTAATCCCAGTGCTGGGGAGGCTGAAAACAGGAGGATCACTACAAGTCTGAGCTGTATAGTGAGACCCTGTACTAAATACATAAAGTGGAAAAAGAAAAAGGAAAAAACATTTTTATACTATAGCCCTCATCATTAAAAAAATCTTTACATTTTAAAACATTATTTCTCTCTGGGCCATTTGGTACACATCTATAATCCCAGAACTGTGGGAGACAAAGGCAGGAGGATTACAAGTTCAAGCCTAGCCTGAGCAACTCAGTGAGAACCTGAATCAAAATAAAAAATAAAAGAGGCTAGAAATGTAGCTCAGTGTGAAAACCCTGGGTTCAGTCATCCCTGTTACCCCCCCCCATTCTTTGGCACTTAAATAACTAATTCTTGGACTTGAGTCCAACACATTTACATTTGCTTGAAATTGTGTGACACAGTAAATGGTAGAGGGTTCAGTGTAATTGCACTTAATTCATCAATCGCTGCCTTCTACTTTTGAATCTCTGTATGCCATGTAGATTATAAAACAGGAACATGGACAAGTATAAGGTTTAACCTTAGTGTTAGAGAGATAGCTAAGCGATCTGAGTGCCTGCCTGGCAAGCGCAAGGACTTGTGTTCGATCCCTGGTACCACATGCCCAGGTGTGTCATGCTGGCCCTGAAACTGGACGTGGCAGCTGACAAAGGAGGATCACTGTGAATCGTATCAAGACTCTGTACCAAACAAACAAACAAATAAATTATTATTTTTTTAAAGTCTGAACTTAGAGAAATCATGTCAGGTTTCTGAAGTGTGATATTGGTAAGAGTTCTAGGGTTAAAGTGGATGGGCTTATGATGTGAAATTTTATTTGGATTTCAAAAGAAATAAAGGAAAGTAGTGTATTGATCATATAATATATTATCTCCATTTTATCCTTCCCTGTTAATCAGTGCTGTCTTTTCAGATTGAGACTTACACACTGCCTGCTGTGCTAAGAGGGCTACAATGTTTTTTATTTGTGTAATTTCATTAAATTTTTATAGACTACTGAAGTTATTGATTGGTACACTAATCTTTTACAGCCTTTGTATTTATCTTGAAAATCAGACCTAGTAGGAAAATCTATTTCTTGATCATGCTCCAGAACTTTTATGTCACAAAATATTCTTCAAATAGCTTTTGTCTCTTTTCCTTTCTCATAACGACTTTGCATGTGCTACATTGTTTACTTCAACTTTAGATACCACTGTATGGTTTCCTTCCTGGTACCCAGTCTTACACCTCAAGTAGCTGTTCATCTCTGTGGTTATAGCGACTCATAATTCCTGGCCATTTTACTGGGTAAAATGTTCCTTGCTTCATTTACATGCATTATTTTAAAATTTGCCACTACTTGTGTTTTTAGATATTAAAAATGAGGTAATCCATGTAATTAAAATTTTTATTACTGTTTTATATTGATAAAAATTGCTTATTTACACCTTTGAAAATTGTTGCGAGTCTTGAAGATACCTTTTGGTTTTGTAACAGCTAATTTCTCCTTTCAAATATTTTTAAATTCTAGGTGATCTAAATTACTTCTACACTAATTGGAAAACAAAATATATATTGTTAACAAAACAAATGACACAGAACTCATTCTTCTTATCATCTTAGAGAAGAAAGCCAGTCCTCAATTGTGTTTGGTACTATGGCTTAAATGTTTAATACTATGCCTTAATGAGAAAAAAAAAAATCTATCTATCTATCTATCTATCTATCTATCTATCTATCTATCTATTTATCTATAATGTATAAAATTACACATATATATATATATATATATATATGCATAAAGACAGTTTCAGAATAACACAGCCTATCTTGTATTACTTTGCTTTTCCCATTGACTTTATTTTTATTTATTTATTTATTTTTGCTTCCTGGTATAGAACTCAGTACCTTGTGCTTGCCAGGCAGGTACTTTTGCCGCTGAGCTATCTCCACTGCCCTCCTATTGATTTTAAATTACCAAAAATTAAGTGCAAGAGGAGGAGGATATAGTTAAACATGTGGGCAATATTCCAAATATATGAAAAATAATTGAGGATTGGCTCTTCTGTAGATTGTCTAAAAGTTAACATTACTAGTAATGAAGGTGTGTTAACAACTTGCAGGAATAAAAAAGTTCACAGCAAGCAGTTTGACATACAAATAAAATAGCAAAACTACTAGCATTGTCTTTTTTTAAAATTTTTATTTTTTGTTTATTTGTGTGTGTGTGTGTGTGTGTGTGTGTGTGGCCAGCTCAGCCCACCAGGGGGCGGGGCTGGCTGGCATGTGGTGCTGGGGGATTGAACCGCAGTCCCTGTGCTTTGCTAAGCTTGTTCTAAGTAGGTGCTTTAGACCACTGAGCCATCTCACCAGCCCATTAGCATTTTCAAGATAGCTTTTCAATATATGTTTTGGCAAAGTAAGCACAAAGGTAAACTTTTAAAATAACACTGTTTCTTACTCTGTAACTGTCTGTGTTTTAGGACAACAGTTTAAGTGATGAAACTTCAGAAGAAATGCAAAAAACCAACAGTGTTATTTCGGTAAGTGCAATTTTCAAAGTTTCTCTGTCATTGAACTTCATCACGTAGGTATAAAATGTAGCATAACTGTTTCAGAGTAAGCGAGAAATCCTACGGAGGTTAAATGAAAACCTTAAAGCTCAAGAAGATGACAAAGGAAAGCAGCATCACTCTGATACCTGTGAGGTGATCATTCCTGAAAATGCCAAAGGTAGTGAAAAGGAGAAATCCATTTCATCTGATCGAAAGAAGTGGGAGGTAGGAGGTCAGCTTGTGATTCCCCTGGATGAGTCAACACTGGACACGTGCTTCTTGGCAACTGAAAGTATGTATGAAATGTTAATGTCCTGTCTTGTGTTATCATACAGGTAAACTGTGGGCTGCCCCTCTGAAGGAGCTAACACAAGGATTGAGAGTCAGAAAGAATTCAAATGTGGTTTCCTTTCTCCTAGAAGAGAAGTGCTATCCTTTACTAGTACAATGTGAAAAATGTACAAAATGATTCAGAATTAAGAATAGCAAAGATTTTTTATATAGAATTAATATAGTGTAAGAGGAAATTCATGGCACATTTAAATTGTATTAATTATATTAAGTAATTGTATTACTTCAACCTTTTCTGCCATGTTATATTAATCTGTTGCTTGGAATAATTCTTATTTTATTTTTTATATGGGCATGTGAATCCTGTGCCTTACACATGCTAGGTTAGTGCTCTAACCACTGAGTAACACACCCTTTTCATATGTGTGTGTGTGTGTGTGTGTGTGTGTGTGTGTGTTTATGTGTGTTTATTTTAGGGAAGGGTCTACAGGGTGTTCAAGGTCTCACTACTAGACCAGACTCATCGTGATCTTCCCGTTTACAGCCTCCCAAGAGCTGGGATTACAGGCACGTACCACCACACCCAGCCTCATTTGCCCACTCAGCACGCCCCAGGGGCAGGGCCAGCACAGCAGGCCTCGGGATCGGAACCCCGGCCCCTGTGCCTGCATGCAGGCGCTTTAATCCGCTGAGCTATTTGGCTGCCCCCCCCCTTATTTATATTTCTTTGCTTGTTTCTTCATTAACTTACTGAGACAGTTCTCACTAAATTGCCCAGCCTGGCTTTGCGTCAATCTCCTGAGTAGGATTACAAGCATGTATCTCTATCCATAGTGAGGAGTGATTACGAGAACCAGAGAATAAACTTTAGTAGAGTATATATTGTGAAGAGTCCCTTATGGCCTGAGGAGACAGCTCAGTGGCATAAGCACCTGCCTGGCATGTGCAAGGTCCTGAGTTCAATCTCTGGTACCGCAAAAAAGAGTCCCTTAAGCACTTAGCTTGATATTGAGAAAATCTTAACCTAATGATTCATTTATCTAGCAATAATTCCTGCATACCCATTATTTTCTTACATTGTCCTGTGCGCCAGGGATACAGCAGTCAGCAAATGGAAACATACATGCTCTTGTGGAGCTTGAACAACGGCAAGTCTGCCCATAAACAGGTTTAATTTTAAGTACTTTTTTTTTTTTTTAGCGTTAAGTAATTTTTTGATGAAATATTTTTGAATTGTTTCTTGAGCTGAAGAAAAGCCTAAGACTTGATAACATTTTTATGAAGTTATTCAACAATTTTAGTATCTATATATGCCATCTGTTCTTTTTTTTTAGTGTATTTGGTACAGGGTCTGCAGGGTCTCACTACAAAGATCTGACTCCTAGTGATCCTCCTGTCTTCAGCCTCCCAGGTGCTGGGGTTATAGGCGCACTCCACCACGCCCAGTCTCAATCTCAGTCTCAGCATGCCCCAGAAGTGGGGCTGGCACAGCATGCCGGGAATTGAGCCCTGGTGGCTGCGCTCTTCCTAAGCAGACACTTTAGTCTGCTGAGCTATCTGGCTGGCCCTCGTATGTCATCTGTTCTTAAGCAAGATCATGCAGTAATCATTAAGATGTAGTCCTCCTCTTAAGGACGGTAGTATCTACTGGGAAAGATAGAATACTGTAAGAATACTGTTTTACTTCCTCACCTCTGGGACAAAATACCAAACACCCACAATTTAGAGCAGTTTGGCTCATGGTTCAGTCTATAGTTGGCCAACTCAGGTAGAGAGGGCATGGTGGGAGGGGCTTGGCAAAAAAATTGGCCATGTTAAGGCAGCCAGGAAGTAGAAGAAAGAGGTTGCTCAAGGGTGATGCACCCTTCCAGGTCACACCCCAGTCCCCGCCTCCTAATGGTCAGCTGTATCCCCCATGATGCAGCCATCTTACAGAAAGTCCCACCTATGATTGCATGTGACTTTTGCAAAACTTTCTTTTGATCTAAACTATAACAAATACATGTGAGGGCAAGGAAGTGATTTTGGACAATAGGATGTGCTGAGGGAAAAAAGCAGTTAGTTAATCCAAAGGCAAGCAGAGGTTTGGCATAGAGACTTGCCAAGACTTGAGAGTAAGGAAAACATGTGAAGCTCAAGGCCTGGCTACAAGTCAGCATGGAAGGCTGATGTTCAGAACGCCTGACAGCAGGCAACCTCAAAGCCTTAGAAAGGCTAAGCAGAGCTAGTCGTGAAGGCTCGTAGTGTTGATTGCACCAGCTAGTCCTGACTGTCCTCTGTCTCTTCAGCTCCCCAGGTCTCCTCTTATTCATCATCTGACAGAAAGCTGAGACTTAAGATATTTGTCTCTGCTTGTATACTTGAGCCATGTGACCAGAAGTTAGGAACAGCACCAGGGGTTGGCCCTGCCCTCTTGGTACCATAATTCCACCTAACAGAAATGAGGCTTCCTCGCCTGTTTTGTCTCATTGGGTTCCCATTATCGGCTGTTCCTCTCACTAGCATGGGATTGTATAAAACCAAGGAAAAGATAAAGAGATTAAGGGAAAGTATTGGGAGGTTTTGCTTTCTGTCTCAGCCTTAGATTTTCCATTCCTTGTTGCTCAGGCTGGAGCAAGAGAGCTGCTTCTGGAGCTCTTTGGCATCCTGCTCCCTGCTTCTGGAGTTGTACTGTGCTTGAATCCTGAACCCTGGCTACTTTACTATTGCTGTGCTGTATTTCAGTTTCTGTCTTCCCCAGTGCAGCAGCTTTGTGCTTTTCAGAGTTCTCAGTAGCTGTCTTAACATTTTGTCCTATTCTTTGTTTGAACTGGAGTGGTTTTTTTTTTTTTTTTTTTTTTTTTTTGCAGGAGCCTGGTTAATTGGTTATTTCTTTGTTTGTTTTTATAGGACTGGGAATTAAACCCAGGGCTTTTCCACTAGGCTGCATCTGTCTGTGCATCTGTCTTTCCTTCCTTCTCTTTCCCTTTTGTCCTTTCCTTTTTTTCTTTCTTTTTCTCTGCTTCTCTCCTCTCCCCTCTCCTCCCCTCTCCTTCTCTCCTTTCCCCTTCTCTGTCTTTCCTCTGGTGTATATGCTCTCAAACTCAGAACTGTTGTAACCCAAGAAGGAGACAACGAGGCAAAACGTCCAAAAAGATGGTAGTGCTTTATTTTAGCTGGTACCCAGCGGCACCCTCAGAGTCCAAGAGACAGAGAGGAGCCCCAGGTAAGGGGAGGCACAGTAATTTAAACCCAAAAACTGCAAAACCACCCATCTAAGCAAGCTGATCACAGAAGCCAATAGCAGATGTTAATGTGGTTAAGGGGGCACATGTCCTTTTACAGGATTGGTTGTAGCCCACCTGGAGGAAGCTGGACACAGAGGAGTTACCTCTTTGGATGAGGTGGAGTACAGAATAGGGTGTGTAATCTAGGTATGCGGCCATGCTGACCTTATAAGGACAGTGTGGCCGACCGGTTGCCAGGAACACCTGTTTTTGCCTTAAGACATTCTCGGAACCAGGGCAGGGGTGAATCAGCCATGATGGAGTTACTAACGTCAGGGTATAACACGCCCTGAAGGGAGTGGGCCCAAGAAACAGAAGTCACATTTTACAGCAGCTGACATGGTTTACTAAGACGGTGCATACAGAGCAGGATGATGGCGTTATGGACAGGTTATCACAAGAACTTTTCTTTCTTTAGAGAACGATCTCACTAAGTTGCATAGTTCCCCAGGGCTGGCTCGTACTTGGGATCTTCCTTCCTATCTCAGCCTCTGTAGTGCTGGGGTCACAAATGTGCACCACTGCACCTGCGTTTCCTGGTCTTTGAAGCTATGTTTAATGGTAGACACAGGTCAATGTGTATTTGTTTCTTCTTTGTTGTAACAGAGTGCTATCAATTAAAGAGATCTAAATTTTTAAATATCCTTTTGTATTTATCCATTCAGTTGTCATTTCTGGTGCTCCTAATTTCTTCTTTAGACCTAATTTCAATGTTATTGCCATGTAACATCATGTTACCTCGGACTGAATGACTTAACATTTCTTGCCATATAAGTGATGGATGCTTTATAAACTTCTACATATTAAGTATTTCACAATAATTTTTTTTTTATTAATTTTATTTATTTATTTTTGTGTGTGTGTCCAGCTCAGCCCACCAGGGGGCGGTGCTGGCTGGCATGTGGTGCTGGGGGATTGAACCACGGTCCATGTGTTTTGCTAAGCTTGTTCTAAGTAGGTGCTTTAGACCACTGAGCCATCTCACCAGCCCCATTTCACAATAATTTTAAAAGTTGTTTTCTGTGGGAGTAGATTTCTAAGTCGGCAGTTTTGTCTTTCAAGGCAATAAGATATTGTTGCCCTCTCTGATTTGCATTATTTCTAACAGAGAGGTTGTTCTTCTTTTAGTTTCTCTGTATATAGCATGACTTTCTTCTGTTAAAATTTGTTCGAGTGATATGATCATAAAATACCTTGGTGTGGTTTTGTTTCTTTTCTTTGGGATTCATTGAGTTTCATAGATCTGTGGTCTTACACTTTTTGTCAAATTTGTAAAAATTATAGGCACTATTTCTTAAAATATTTCCTCTGTGCTTCCTACCCCTTCTCTCCTTCGGGGACTCAGATTTTACTTGCTACCTTAAACCTGAGAGATGTTCTTTTCACTTTTTTTTTTTTTTTTCAATATGTTCTTTTCTCTGTGCATTCCATTCCAGATAGTGTGTATTGATCTAAACTAGCTTTGCTATATGACGGTCATTTTCTGCCATCCTAATCTATTAATCCCATTCATTGTATTCCTTGTTTTAGACATTTTGCTTTCTTTCAATCTCTAGAAGTTTGTTTATTTATTTATTTATTTTTTAAGTGACTAGAGATTATGTCTGTATTTATTTTTTAAAACTCAGACTATAAAAAGGTAGATACCATATGATCTCATCTTTACAACTTAAAAAAAGCATAATATATAAACAGTAGAAATGATAAAGATCACAATGGCAGAGGTTATTGTGGAAAATGGGATGACAATGCATTATCTTTTAGTGCCCAATTCTATGTTTCAAATTTGCAGTGATGAACACAGTATTGCTTTTGACAAAGGACATAATATATCAAATGTTATTTTACAAATTGGTTTAGCCAACTAAAACCACTGTAGTTGGCTCTGGAGGACAAGAAATGCAAGTATCAAAGTATTTGTAGATTTGGACTCTCGTGAGAGTTTGGCCTGCCTCTCACAGGCACCATCTCTGCTTGCCCTTACCTGGCAGCAGACTGGAAAGATCTCTCCAAGGCCTCTTCCTAAATAATCCCACTAGCTAAGGCTCCCTGCCCTGGACCTCCTCACCTCTTACTTTGGAAAGCCACGTCTTCCCTCGCATGTTCCCATATACAACAAAATACACAGTGGAAACTGAAGTTATTCACAGAGCCCCACTCGGCCACATTGCCCATTCCCCCTAATGTTGAATCAGAACAGCTAGAATTTGAAGGAACACACATATTCAGTCCACCAACAGGGCTAAGTCCAAAAATAATTTGTTTGTTAAAAAATGGCTCTTGAAAAATGACTTAAGACAAAACACAAAACAAACCATGAATGTAGACTGGTGCAACCGTTATGGAAATCAGTAGAAAAGTTGGTCTGGAAATCCCCTTTAAACCAGCTATTCCTCTACTGGGAATTTTCCCAGAGGATCTGAAAACATCATATCATAGGGATATATGTGTGCCTATGTTTATAGCAGCACAATTTGTGATAGCCAAATCTTGGAAACAACCAAGATGCCCATCACCTGAGGAATGGATGAAAAAGATGTATTTTTACACAATGGAGTATTATTCAGCTATTAAGAATGATAAACTGCAAGCCTTTATATTGAAGTGGATGCCACTTGAACATATGCTCATAAGTGAAATAAACCAGACACACATGTGTAAATATCGTATAGTCTCCCTAGTATAAGAACTCAAAAGAAGAAATACAAATAGAATTTTTTTTTTTTTTTTTTTTTTTTTAGACAGGGTCTTGCTATGCATTTTGGGCTGGCCTTGTGCTCACTTTTGTAGCTCCCAGGCTGGTCTTGAATTGGCAGCTATCCTTTTGTCTCAGCCTCCCAAGTGCTGGGATTACAGGCTTGTGGCACCTTGCCTGGTTACAGGCCCAAGACGGCACACCCAGAATCAGTTCCCACACCATGCCAGGGATCAGACTCTGAACTTTGCGCTTGCCGGGTAGGTGCTTATGCCTCTGAGCTATCTCCCCAGCTTCTAGAAGTTTGATCTTGTTTTTATATCTGTCATGTGTCTTATTAACTTTTAGATCATATGGCATACTGTAGTAAAACATTAATGTCTTTGGCATATTAATTGTAACATGTGTATCAGTTTTGGGTCCACTTTATGAATTACCTTTTCTCTTCATTATGGGCCATATTCCTTTGTATGATTACAATTTCTGGTTGGGTGCCAGACATTATAAATCTCTAATATTCATGAGATGAGATTAGAGCCATGTTTAGACTAATACAGTTCTTTTACACTATAGGGATAAGATCCTTTTTGTTATGGGTCACTCAGAATAGGAACCAGATCAGCCAGATTGGAATTTGGAAAGCCGTTTATTACTGAGCTCAGAGCCCCCCAGTCTGCTCTCACGCAGGAGAGGACCGAAAGGCGGCAGCCCAGGAAGTAGGAAGGGGTTTTAAAACCTGGAACCACATTGAGTTTGATAAGCAAATTTATTTTCTGACACAAAATAATGCTTTCAGAGTGATTGGGTCCACAACTCTAACTACATTTCCGGGGCTTTTCTTTCAGTTTCTGGTTAATTTTCACCTGAATACCTACAGGGAGCCTTGCATAGCCCGGAGGTTATAAAAAGATAAAGCCCATTTAGTTTCTTTTGTCATCTCTATAAGCTAACTTTGCAGACAAAAATTGGTGAGGATCACAAAAATTTTATCTAGCAAATAACAAAAAACAGCCACTAGTTACTAAACAACTTAAAACAGTAATAAATATACATTTTTACACAACAGAAAACAAAAGATTTACATTTATAATCTAAAACGTGAGTTAACTCATTACACTTTTGTCTATCCATTGCATCAGAAATTACAGTTTTACGATGTGATTGGTGGAAATATATGCTATTGATGTTTTATATGTATCTTATAGGTATTCCCTGAAATTTTGTATGTATGTATGTATGTATATATGTATGTATGTATTTATTTTTGGTATAGGTCTCACTACACAACTTGGACTCATAGTGATCCTCTTGTCTCAGCCTACCCAGTGCTGGGATTACAGACGTGTGCCACCATGCGTGGTTTTGGTGGCCGGCACAGTATGTGGTACCAGGGATTGAACTTGTGTCCTTGCACTTACCAGCAGGCCCTTAGACCACAGAGCTATCTCCCCAGCCATCCTTGAAATCTTTTTATTCCCTTTCTTGGTTACTTTTCTCTTGTTGGTGGAACAAAAAGCTCGAAACCCAAAATTAAGGAAGGAAGGGTTTATTTAGGTCACAGTTTGTGGTAGTTTCAGCCCATACTCAGCTGTCTCCAAGGTAGAGTGGCACATGGCAGAGGACAGCCATTCATGGCAGTGGAAAACAGCAAGAGTAGAGGGTGGAACAGTAGCAGTGGCAACTGGCAAACCTCTCTCCCTTCCCCACATTGTATTCAGGCTGTTCACCCCAGGGCAGTGTAGTACCCACACCTATAATCCCAGCATTGGATCATGAATTACAAACTCTAGAAGCCTGCCCCAATGACTGCATGAGGCTTTGAGGGGGCAATTAGACACAAACCATAATATTCCCTGAAACCCTTTTAATATTCATTCTAATCACTACTCTACTAATAAGGCTAACCTCTACAGTTCTCTGGAATTATACTTGCCCTGGTCTCCCCAGAATTCCAGCTCTGTTCTCTGAACGCTGGGAGTCTGCTGAAATCTGCTGTGGTTTCCTCTTCTTTTGCTACAGCCAAGAAACTCTCTCAAGGCAGTAATCTGGGACAGTCACAAGAATCGCATTTGTTTTCTTTCATTACTTGTTGTCTAATGTCTTAAAGCTGCTGCTTTCCAGATTTTTTTCTAGTTTTGGTTATTTACAGAATAGTATGTCTACAGTTAACCTATGCCATCTTACAACAGCAGTTTTTAGAGGATAATGCACTAATTCTCACAGAAGTTAGGATAATCTTTACTAGGTTAGTAGAGGGTAATGAAGAGAAGAGAATGTATTTAAGGGAAAGTAGGAGGCAGACTTGTGGGGCTTCATGTGAAACTCTTCTAAGAGTTCATCAGAGGAGGAATTTTGAAAATAAAAAACAGAGTTAGGAAAATTAGGAGACTGTGGTTTGAGTCATAGAGAAAAAGTGAGTACTTCAAGAAATGATGACAAATTGAAGACTAAAAATTTATACTGAGTTTGTCACAGAAGAGGCATTGTGATCTTGGTAAAAGCAGTGTTTAAATTACAGTGCTAGAGGCAGAAATAAAATCCAATTAAGGAGTTAATGAAAGGAAGAAGTAGAAAAGGAGAGTTTAGAACCTTTTAGGGAAACTAAACTACGAGGTGAAGAGAAAGGTAAGCGAAGTTATTTAGTGGGGACGTAGGGTCATATGAAAAAGAGACTTGAAATTATTTTGTGCTAATTAGAAAAGGAAAGTATATTATGTCACTTGCCCATTTTAAAACCTAATTGATTTCCATTCCAATTAGAATGAAAGTCTTTTTCATCATCCGTGAGACATCCCCCACCCCTGTGCCTTGCCTAGTCTCCACTTCCTGTCACTTGTGTCACTGTGAACTGCTCCTCACACCCAGCTTTTTTTCCCACAGTGGTCTTCGTTCTTCACCAAGTGCTGGATGTGGCTGCTTAGATCCTTTTTTTCAGCCCTTCTTTGGCTATCATTCCATTTATGAAAGTCCTTTGTAGCAGAACATGTCAAAAATGTTAACTAAAAATATAAAATTACCTGTCTATAGCTCTAATTCTTCTTCTAGGGAAAAGCCCTTACTTTATGTTTTTGCAGCATTGACGGACTGGATCTTATTCCCCTCTCCCTTACACACACCCTTGTCTGCTCTCTATTAATAGTAGACCTCTTCTAGGATTTTTTTCAACATAGAATATTATTTTCTGTCTTTAAAGAACTAATGACATACTGTGATTATTTTCCTCCTTTGTTTAGTATCTTTCTCATATATTTCCTTTTAGAATGTTCTTATTTGGCAGAGCTTGTCTGATTTGCACTGTTTTGAGCCCTCTAACATGTAGCACAGCTTTTATACATGTAAAACGGGCAACAAATAAAAGGGCAAGCACCACTGCTGGTATAAGGTCTCTGAGATGGTGGGCCTAGATATGATTTAGATCTCTGAGGCAAGACAGGGAAGGAAGACTCAGAAAATATAAGTACATTTTACAAGAGTTGAGAAAAAAAATCACTGCCTGATTTTCTTATAGTGGAAAGAACAGACATGAGTCAATGAAAGCCACAGGAATTGAGTGATCAATTATATTTGTTCCTAAGAAGTAAAACAGTAACTGTTTTGAAGACAACAATGTGCAATATAACAACTATTATTGAATTTCTCTCACCTTGTTTTTTGAAATTCTGTATTGTTTCTATTTTTATGCTCTTTAAAATAAAAAAAATTAAAAAGACTACAGAAAAAAAAAGAAAAGAAATAAAAGTTATTACCTAGACTCTTGAATGATCACATAAGTCTACCTCAGAGAAACAGGTGGACCTATGTTTTCTTGTTGCTGGATAATGATCGACACTAGTTTATATTTCCAGAACTCATTCGTGTGTGTGTGTGTGTGTGTGTGTGTGTGTGTGTGTGTGTATAAGCACATAAATATGGATATATGAGAACTAAGTTACATATTTTTCTCCATTTATTTTATATTCCTTATCCTATATACTATTTATGTTATTTATATCATTTGTGCCTTTCTGTACCCTACTTGGAAGTTTATCTTATACCTTTTTACTTGTTTCTTATAAATCTTTTTATATTACTACATAAAACATTATTTTGCAAGCCAGGCATGGGGGTATGTGCCTGTAATCCCAGCACTTGAGATGCTGAAACAGGAGGATTGCCAAGAGTTCAAGGTCAGCCTGGGCTACAAAGTGAGTTCAAGGTCTGGCTGAACTATAGCAAGACATTGCCTCCAAAAAAAATTTATTTCATACATATGTAATATGTAATAATCCATTGTAGTAAAAATCATTTACTCTTCTCAACGTGTCATTGTAAAAAAATTTCAAACACATAGCGAAATTGTTATAATTTTACAATGAATAGTACCATGTAATTTCCACTTATATTCTTTCAACAGATTACTGATCAGTAATCTGATCAATACTAGTTCATATTTCCATGCTTACGTGATCAGTATTATCCTTCTATCCATCAGCTATCAGTACTCTGGGGTAGTTGAGTATTCCTATGATTCAATTTTATCTCTGACTAGCCGTAGTCCATTGTTCTGCTGCTTGGCATTTCTTTTAGAGGTCATAGTATATATCATTGACAGCATAATCTACTTCCATGTGATTTATTATACTTGAAATATAAGAACAATTATTCCCTTCCGGCCTTTGGGTTATTGTTTTGCCATTTTCTTTTGCAGTATCTCAACTTTAAAGAGATTTAAATAATACAAGTTTTTTGTGTTTCCCATGTACTTAGTGTGACCAGTGTCTGTATCCTTTTATGTAGAACAGATTCCCACCTGTCATTTTCCTTCTGCCTCTAAGGTGCTCTTTAAGAATTCCTGTAGTACAGTCCAGCTGGTGATGAATTCTTTCAGCTCTGTAAGGTTTTTTTGCCTTTGTTTTGCAGGCATTTTATGAGATAAAAATTGTTGGCATACTTTTTTTTTTTTTTTTTTACAGGGTCTCACTATGTAGTTCAGGCTGGCCTTGAACTCATTTATGTAGCCCAGGTTGGCAAACTCACGGTAGTCCTCCTGCCTCAGCCCTGCCACAGTCTCCCAG
>NW_004524697.1:7893576-7899082 GCF_000260255.1 Octodon degus
CTGGCTTTGAACTCACAGGTATCCTCCTGCCACAGTCTCCCAGGTGCTGGGATGGCAGGGGTGTACTACCACACGTGGCTCTGATATACCCTTTTTCAAACTACTTTGATGACATTACTGTCCACATTACTTATGTTAGGAAATCTTGTGTAATTCTGATTCTTACTTAGCTTTATTCCTGTGTGTAGTGTGTCTTGATATTCTCTAGCTGCTTTTCAGATTTTTCCCTGCAGCCTTGGTTTAGTGAATTTGATTGTTCTGTCCCTTGCTGTCATTTTCATCATGCTTCTTTTGTTTGCATTTTGTTGAGCTTCTCAGGTTTATGAGTATATATAGTTTTCATCAAATTTGAAAAATTCTGCAAGTTCAGTATCATTTTTCTTCTCTACTTACCTTAACCTATTAACATTTTTCTCCTCTGTAATTACCATAACCACTCTTTCTCTATCTTGTTGAACATGTGGAACTGAACTATAGTAACAGTTATAAATGTTTACTCTTATTTTAATCATCATAATTATTGAGAGATTGGTTGTAATTGTTTGACTTTTTTCCCATTTTATTATAGGTTGCATTTCCTGCTTCTGTGTATGCTCATGTTTTGGGGGGAGAGAAAATCCTGTGAATTTTAATTTGTGGATTCTCTGTATTTTTATGTTCCTGTAAATGTTCTTGACCTTTGTTCTGGGACGTGATTTAGTTACTTGTGTTTCACCTGACCCTTTTTAGGTTTTGGTTTTAAGCTTTGTTAACCAGAACTGAGCAATGCTTAGTCTACAGCTGATCTTTCCTCTTTACTAAGTCAACAGTCTTTCTGGATAACTCACCTGGTGCCCTGTGTCTTACATGCACTTCTTTTTCAGCTGGTAGAAGTAGAACGATTTCTGACCCAATTTATGCTCCAGCTGTTACTCAGCCACCTTTTGGGTCATCTGTATCTTACAACATGAGCCACTCTGGCCTCTCTCAACTCCCAGGTCTACCTTCTCAATTTAGAAACACCACTGACTTCCCCCAGGGTTTCTCTCCCTTCAGCAAAGGGGTTGCATTTTATTTTTTCTTATTAATATGCAGATTTTTGATTTGTTAAAGAAATGCACAGTGTATAGCCTGTAATGCCGCCTACTCCAGAGGCTGAGGCAAAAGGATCACAAGCGCAAGCCCAGCCAGGCAGATTAGTTTGTTTCAAGATAAACATAAGATGGTAGCTCCGTGCAGAGGCCCTGGGATCAGTCCTGAGTACACATGGATGAAAGAGAGTGTCTGCTCTCCATCTTATTACTTTGACTCCTTTGTCAGACATAAATGAATTTAAATTATTTGCCTATTTCTGGCTTCTCTACTCTGTTTTTATTCTTTTAAAAATATTTCTATATTTTAAATGTTAGTTATAAAAACTACAGCATCCATTGATAATTTGTGTGTACTTATTTCATGAAACTGATATATTAGGGCATATCAACCTGTATAGGGTGCCATTGGATATCCATGTGACTGAAGATAGTCATGGTGGTACACACCTTTACACCCAGCTATATAGGAGTCTGAAATATGAGGATCACTTTAGCTCATAAATTCAAGACCAGCAGAATAGCAAGACCTCTGCATTTTTTTTGACCTCTGCATTTTAAAAAAATCCATATTTTTATACCCTGTCATGTGTTACATCCTGAATATTACTGATAGGTACATACATGTTTCATGTTTTACTGTTAACTTTTTTATAGCTCAAACATCAATATTATAATTTTCTATTTTGCCAAATTTTATTAGGATAGTGTACCCTATATTTTTATTACCGGGAAATGCCAGTTGCCTACTTGTGAAATATAAGACAAATTTTCTGTGTGTGTGTGTGTGTGTGTGTGTGTGTGTGTACGCGTGCATGCACACGCCAGCACCATTGTTGCAATCCCTGATATCATAGTTACTTTTCTCATTGCTGAGACGAAATACCTGACACCGACAGTTAAAGGAAAGAAGGTTTATTTAGCTCATAGTTTGCAGAAGTTTTAGTCCATAGTTGGCTGGCTTCCAGGCAGGGTGGCAGGGCAGCAGGCATGCGGAGGAGGAGCAGGTCATGGTGTGGCGAGCAGAAGGGAAAGAGCAGAAACAGCAAGTCTGACTTCCCTGCTATTCCAGCTAGGCCTTAAGCCTTTTGGGTGCCGCCACCCCCAGGGGAGGAGGGCATTTCTGTTTTCAGTAAATCCATTCAGCTACACCCAGACAGATGCTAATTCTAATCAGGGGACTAATCTAGTTCCATGCACCCTAATCCCAGCATCACATATCCTCCATCCAGTCAGCTGTGAAAAGCCGCCCCTGTGAACTCTTGAGGCTTTGTTGGAACATGTACATACATGCCATAGCACCAGCTATTTTATTTTATTTTATTTTGTTATAGGATCTCACTGTCACTAAATTGCATGTGCTCAACTCAAATTTGTGATCCTCCTGCCTCAGCTTTCCATTGTGCTAGCATGCTCAGACATAAAACAAGATAAATTTTCTTAGAAATACCTTTCTGCTTTTTAACTTAATTATTTATCATAGAATATTTTTTCTCTTTCTTTTCTTTTCTTTTCTTTTTTTTTTTTTTTTTTTTTTTTTTTTTGTATTTTTAGGGAAAGGTCTACAGGGTGTTTAGGGTCTCACTACTAGATTGGACTTGTAGTGATCCGCCTGTTTACAGCCTCCCAAGAGCTGAGATTACAGGCATATGCCACCACAGCCAGTCTGAATTGCTGTTTCAGCATGCCCTGGGGGGTGGGGCTGGCATGGCAGGCCCAGGGATCGAACCCTGCGCCTGCTTGTAGGTGCTTTAATCTGCTGAGCTATTTGGCTGGCCCAGGCTTTTTTTTTTTTTTTTTTTTTTCTATTTAACTTTTTATATAATTGTTCATGAGGGTACTCATTTGGATAAAAGGCCCAAAACATGCATTATCAGTATGTTCTAGCACTGAAACTTTTTTTCTTTTTTTTTTTTGAGAACATACAGCAGGAGAGGTTATTAAATTAGAACCTAATGGATCTCCAAGAAAAGTGTGGGGGAAAAGTCCTACAGATTCTGTTCTAAAGATACTTGGAGAAGCTGAACTTCAACTTCAGACAGAACTATTGGAAAGTTCCACTATGAGAAGTGGTAAGTAGACTAATTATCTTCTCACTAGAAGTAATATCATTTTAAAAAGTGAATGGTTAGGTGTTTCAGCTTAAATGAATTATTTGAAATAGATCATATTTTTGTTATAATCATTTCCTAATAATATAAAAGTTCTTTTTAGCTCACAGTAGGCTATAAGTTCAAACAGCAGGGTTGAGGCTGTGGCAAGGGCCCTTCAGCTGAATTATGGAGGATGGTACCAAGGCAGAACAGTTTGGAAAGAGAGATCATATAGGGTGATAAGAAGGAATAGTGTTGAAAGCTTGCTCTTTTATGACACTTTCACATGAAGCAACCTGGGTTTCAGATGCACCACATCAGTTCCTTCCAGAGGCAGCATCCTCAGTGACCTCCCATTAGACTTCACCTCGTAATGTCCCACCACCTCTTAACATTGTCACACTTAGAACTGAGTTTTCAATAGGTGAACCTTTGTGGCGCAGTCAAGCCATCTCTAAACTACAGTGAGAAATACTGAATTGTAACTGAGACTAATGAGTGGTGATTCATTTTCCTTCAGCCATCAGCTGTGCTGATGTAGATATGGCAGGCAGAGAATTGAAGTTATGCATCATTGAGGTTTACCATTTGAATGCAATGAAGTTAGTGTGCCATGCATTGAGAATTTGTGTAAAAGAAAGATGATATTATTCGTAGATGATATTAATTTAATGGAAGTGGTGAAGAAAGAAAATATGGCTGGGGCTGGGGAGATGGCTCAGTGGAATAAGCGCTTCCCTGGCAAGTGCAAAGACCTGAGTTCAATCCCCGGTTCTGCCAAAATAAAAGAAAAGAAAATATGGCTGGATCATTGCATTGTTGATACTGCCAGGCTTGGAGTAGTACAGAGAGATAAATTGAACAACAAAAGGAACATTGGAGATTGGATGGTAGAATATTAAAATTGTAAATTTTGAGAAGTGATAAGCTATGGTCAGATCTTGAAGGTATAACCACTAGAGTAACCAAAGTAGGATGAAGACTGAAATAAGGTAAGGTTCAATGAACTGAATATGTAGGTATCCAAAGGTTATTGATACAATTTACTTTTTTTTTATTTTTTTATTTTTATTTTTTTTTGTGGAACCAGGGATTGAACTCAGGCCCTTGAGCTTGCCAGGCAAGCGCTATTGATACAATTTAGAAATAATCTAATTATGACATTTAGTAGTAGGGAGTTCATGAGGTACAAAGTAAAATCTTCAGCAAATGAACAGAAGAGTGACCTAAGCATAAATATTAGATTTTTATGTGATAAATCTGTTCTCTCCTGGCACCATTTAGAGGTATGGAGAATTTCAGAGGAGTTAAAAGTACGATGCCAGTTAACTACAAATGAATAAAGCAATTAGTTAAAATTTTTTAAAATGCTATTCTGATACACATATATTATTTTGTAACCACCCTAGGAATTATATACTTGAAATGAAATTTGACTTAGTCATTTATTAGTTTGTAATTTGTAAGAATTTAGCTAATAATTCCCTCATAAGAATGCAGTTCTCTAAACTTTCCTCTGAGTGTCACTGCAAGTAAAATTCAAGTCATTTTGAAAATTAGCATGAGCTTGCTTTCTTGCTTTCTTCCTTTCTTTCTTTTTTTCTTTTTTCTTTTTTTTTTTTTTTTGGCGGAACTAGGGATATTTTATATATTTAGAGAAATCTTGGGTAGGAGATTCATGAAGCCATGATATAACCTTTACCTTGCCTGTGCAAGGGCCTATTACAAAAGGAAGGGAGGGATGGAGGGCAAACAAAGGGAAGGTGGGAGGGTGGAAAGGAGAGGGAGGGAGGGTAAGGAAAGAAAAGGAAGGGAAAGAAAAACTACTTTTTATTAAAGACCATTTTTAGGGGCTGGTGAGATAGCTCAGCAGACTACAGCACCTGCTTAGGCCAGTGCAGGGACCTTGGTTAGATCCCCAGCACCACATGCCATGCCAGCCCCACCCCCCCAGAACAGGCTAAGTAGTGTGGCTCACACCTGTAATCCCAGTGCTGGGAAGGCTGAAAACAGGAAGACCCCCAAGTCCAAGCTGTAGAGTCAGACCCTGCAACAACCAAATACATACATACATAAAGATCTTTTTCAAAAAAATTATGCAGTATATTGTAACTGTCCTACTAATCTATTGAAATTATTTCATTGCTATTTTATCTTTTTCTCTCATTAAAAAGAATAAAAAATTAAAAATCCCTGTACTAGCTGAATATTTTCCACGTTGCATATGATCTATAGAGGAGGTTAAATGAGTTAGGGTAGGCCTTAAATTTAGTGACTTGTATCCTTTGAAGAAGGCCATCTGACAACAGGCAGCAATCAGAATGACAGCTACAGGTCCAGCAT
>NW_004524697.1:7899182-7916547 GCF_000260255.1 Octodon degus
TGAAGAAAAAGTACAGTGTGTTTCACAGGAAATAAACTCATCCAATACTGTTGATCCTTCTGCTGAGACCAACAGCTCAAAGTTTGATGAGGCATCTCCACAGACATTATTGGAACCAAAAAGAAATTTGGAAGGTATGTTTTGTGGGTCAAAATAATTTAATTTGGCCAGGGATGGTGATGCACACTAGAGACTAAAGCTGTATAATCACCAGCATGGAGTCCAGCCTAGAGAACATAGGGACTTTAGTAAGAGTCCACCTCAAAAAGGATTTAGCTCTGTGGAAAGCCCAAGGTTTAGTTCTGAGTGCTGGGCAAAAAGAAACGATTTAATAATACTTAAATTGAAGTATCAGGGATTAAGTCAAGGTTCAGCTAATGTGGTATACCTAATTCATGTGCCTTTGCCTCAAAGTTCACTTGATATGGTATTCAGCTAGCAATGAAGCCGTCTGAAGGGTTCAGGACAGTCTTTCTGCTGCTTTAGGGGTACAGCTAAAATGCTGAGTTAAGGTGGGCCTCTGTCCCTTTTCATGTAGTCACAATCAACCTAGGAAGAGAAAGCTGTTAAAATCTACCATAGCTGTCTTTAAATCTACCATAATCTCTTCAATAACCAAAAATTATTTACAGTCCTCCCAAATGCAAAATACATTCACTCCTTCTTAAAGCCTTATCCCATTATAACATTAACTCAAAAGTCTAAGATGATATCAAAGTTAGGCCTATGTGCTGAGTTTTCTTTGAATTAGAAAAATAAGTGATTTTTGCCTTCTACATGCCAACCATATAATGGAGAGAGAGGCCCAGAAGCTTCTCTTTAGAAACAAGGTAGTTGGGAAACACATGGCTGTCATCAGTCTACAGAGATTCTAATGTCCAGACTAGGGTAGCAGTGTCAGGCTGATTCCTTTCCACCAAATATGGATGCTTTCCATGGTTCTTCTCTCTGAATAGTTTCTTCTAGTTGTACTTCTGCAAATAGAATTTTTAAATAATTTTGTGAGTTTTGTATGGATGTTATTTTGGTGTTTGTTTTGTTTTGTGGCAGGCTTTGCCTTGCTTGCCTATGAGGATGCTCTGAAACAGTGCTCTAAACTCCCTAGAAATCTTTTCATCCAGCAGAAGTCTGTAGGGCATGCTTTTAATCTTCCATGCTGTAAAGGAAGATCTTATGGTGGTGGGGGGGTTCCAAGGGGGTGGAAGAGGGAGGGTCTCACCCACACTGCGCCTGTGCTTGGACCGGACCGATCCCACCAGCACAGGGTAGCAGGAAGCTCTCCCACACACTCACCAGGCCTGGGCTAGGGCTGGATTTGGGGGTCCCGTGAACACGGCAGAAGTTCTCACTCACTGGGCAGGAGTGCGGGGGGTGGGGACGGCAGAGTAGTGGTGGGGGGGTCCCAAGGGGGTGGAAGAGTGTCTCACCCACGCTGCTGCCTGGGCTTGGACTGGACTGGTCCCGCCGGCGCAGGGTAGCCGGAAGCTCTCCCACACACTCACCAGGCCTGGGCTAGGGCTGGATGTGGGAAGATCTTATGGTCACACTCTTCACTTCATCTTTGTTCTGAGATCACATTTTACTGTCTTAAATTATCTTTGTCTTCAGAACCTGTCTTCCTTTGGGAAACTTTTGCTGCCTATAACAAATTATCCTAGGCCCTTTGTATCTCTTCTAAATTCTGCTCATAATCGAAAGAGTTCCTTCAGACAACCAGTCTCATCTTACACTTTTTGAGAGCCTATTAGAAGCTACCTGGTACTTCTGATGTGTTCTTCTGATAGCTTCCTTACTAGCCATCTTAGTTACTTTCTTGTTGCTGGAACAAAGTACCTGACACATTCAAGTTAAAGGAGAGGTTTGTTTTAGCTCATAGTTTGTAGATGTTTCAGTCTGTAGTCAACTGGCTCCAAGATAGGCCTAATGGCAGGGAGACATAGCACAGGAGAAATAGCTCATGGCAGGGCAGGCAGGAAGTGTCAAGACTCAAGGGAAGGGATCTATATCCATGCCACACCTGTGGTGATGACCTGTTCCCACCAACTTTACCTCTCAAAGGTCACACCTAACTATAAGCCCATAAATGTATCTTCTATGATGTATCACCCACCCATGATCCAGTCTGATTTAGAAGCCCATGAGGCTTTGCAGACATCTAGATATGTGCTATAACACCAGGTGACTGAATTATTCAGTACACTCTTAAATTTTGTGTCTCCATATGACAAGAATCCCCTTTCATCAGCCTCCATTAACCACTTTTCAGGGTTACAGTCTCCTTGAATTTACATCTGCCACCCAGTTCCAAAGCCAGAATATGCTTTAGGCTTTTGTGTTAGCCCAATTTTGGATGAAATTCTGTTTTCATTATCTAATACTGTCTATTACTATAATACAAATTACTCCTAAAGCTTAGTAGCTTAATAAAACTATTTCATTTTATTGAATACTTGTATGAATCAGGAATTGGGAAAGTATTTCTGCTCCATGTAGCATCAACTGCAGTCACTCAGTGGTATTCATCTACCAGCTAAGCTTATCTGCAGAGTCCAAGATGACATCTCCCTCATGCTTACCCTCTTGGTGGAGTTCACCTGGATCCTTCTCCTACATTAGTCTCACAGCATTGCCCTGTCATTTTCAGGATAGCTTAGCTCCTTTCATGGTGGTCCTTGGGCTTTAAATACCAAGCAGAAGCTGCCAACTGAATTAATGTTTCAGCTTGGAATTGTGATAGCATTACTGGTTTTCATTAGTCCAGGCAATCATAGTGCTCCAGAATTAATGGGGAGGAGCAATAACTCCCTTTAATTAAGAATGTCAGAGAGCATGTGGCATGTGATCACCTTTAATTTACCAGAGTAATTTAAATAATCTTACTCATAGGCCAGACATGGTGGCAGAGGCCTGTAATCTCAGCATTTAGGAGGTGAGACATAAGGATCTCTGGGAGTTCAAGGCCTGTTTGGACTACAAAGTGAGTTCAAAGCCAGCCTGAACTGCATAGTGAAAACTTGTCTTAAAAAACAGAAACAAAAATAATCCTGTGCATTAGAATTATGGTTACTAGTCTATGGAATGAACATTTGTGCTTCTCAAAAAGTCATACAAGAAGTGATTGAGGGCCGGGGAGATAGCACAGTAGAATAAGTGCTTGCCTGGCAGGAGCAAGGGCCTGAGTTCAATTCCCAGTTCCACCAAAAAAGAAAAAAAGAAAGTGTTTGAAAAATATAGTAATGTTCAAATTAGAAAGCACTTTTGTAAATTCATTCTAGTGAAAGACACATTACCATTAATCCTACTCATATTATTCCCATTTGCTGTGAATATTTTTTTGTCATTATTCTTACCATTTTCTGAAGCAGCTCTGAAATTTCTTTCATGAATGTTTTAGTTGTGCTGTTGTGTCTGCCTTAATCTCCTAAATGAAAAAAAGTTTGCTTTCATGATGTCATTTTGTCTTGGGTGAAGAATATGAGATTACCAGACTCAGTGAATGAAGTGGAGAGGACTCACCATAATGTTTTCATGGGCCTGCCTTCCCATTAGGTGGCACTCGATGGTTGCATTTACCATAGTTTTGATCAAACATTGTAGAGATACTGATGAAAGGACTTCTAGAATTGCTTCATAAAATGACAAGAATAATATGTGCATTTGAGTGCTAAGTGTGGGGGAATTCAGGCCAGTGAATCTTTTACTGTAATATATTTTTTAAAATTTAAACATTCACTCTATATTTTGATCACAAATAATTAGTGAAATCTTAAATGTAACACTTGGGGTTTCAGCTTTGGGAGGTGGGGTGGATTGACAACTAGGTGGTGCTGGATGTGGAGGGCCAGTCTGAATGTCGTTGCCAACAGTATGAAAAGGAGAACTAGGGAAGAAGAGGAGGAGCTGTAGGTTCTTCTGGAGGAGCTTGTCAATCTGGCTTTCCTGATGGGAACTTGGCTGTTCTCATTGTCAGAGGAGCTCAATATCTTGTCACTGAGAATGGCTGCAGTTCACTTTGGGGGATCTCTGGGTCCTCACTTTGAGCATGGCTTCCTGGTTCTGGAAGGGAGGATGGTATATGTTCAGTCTCTAGGAGAAGCTGTCACACTGGATTTCCTGATACAAATTTGGCTGTTCTCAATGTCAGAGGAGCTTGATACCTCTATATTACTGAAGATGGCTGTGGTACCTTTCAGGGAAGCTCTGGTCCTTACTTTCAGCATTGCTTTCTGATTCTAGTTCAGAGACCTCAAACTATTGGCACAGATTCTTCATCCCACTGGCATAGACTCTCTAGCTTTCACTGCTGACCTTTGGACCTTCCCAGTGCAGATCCGTGAAGCAGACCAGCATGAGACATTGCTATGGGCTTTAGGCTTCCAGTTGGACTTCTGAGAGGTATTGTTATGAGCTCTAGGTTTTCAACTGGATTCATTCAGGATATTGTTGTATGATCCAGACCCTCAGCTGGATTCTTTGGTTGTTTCATGTGGACAGATTTCCTGCACTCCTTTGTACTTTACTCTTTGGGTGACTGCTATAAAATAATCCTATAAATTATATGTCCTTATTGTTTTCCTTGCAAATCCTAACACTACAACAAAATGGAAAATGTTAAAGTTTGTGTCTAGATGTTGTCCTAACCCCTTCCCCCAAGCCTTGTGCAGTCTTAGGGGCTGCCTTGTAGAGTTTGTGATAGATTCATGGTCCAATGTTGGGATTATGGGTGTGAGTAGCCTGCATACAGTGTAAGTGACAGAGTCTTCTCACACACTCTTCCCTTTTTGCTCTTGTGACTTCTGCTGTTTTCCACCACCATCAACTATTGCCTGCTTCCATGTGCCACTCTGCCTTGGAGCCAGCTGATGTGGACTGAAACCTCCACCAACTGTGAGCTCAATAAATCTTCCCTTCCTTAATTTTGTGCTCAGGTATTTTGCTCAGCAATGAGAAAAAAATAACTAATATAGGAGGTAATTAGGTGAAGAAAGTGGGACCACATAAATAGCATTGGTGTCTATAAGAAAACGCCAGAGAGCTAGTTGTTTGCTCTCTACCATGTGAGAAGATATAAGGAGGGAAAAGCTGATCACAACCCAAGAGGAAGATTTGTCAAAAGGACCATAGGACTCCCTGGTCCCAGTCTCTGGAACTGTGAGAAATAAACCTCTTTTATTTAACTAGCCCAGCCTATAATATTCTGTGATAGCAGCCCAAGGTAAAATAGTATCTCAAGTGAATTTTTTTTTTTTGGGGGGGGGTTTGGTAACAAAATAGATAAAATAAAAAGAAATGAAAAGAAAAAGCATTAGGCATGTAATGGAGACACTATAGGTAAGGGTAGGAGTTAGCAACATTTTCAGTGAAGGGCCAGATAGTAGATATTTTAGGGTTTATTGGCAAAATAGTCAAAAATAAGTTTGTAGAATGAGTTGATACTAATAATAGCTCAAGGTATGGAGAATATACATCAAGAAATAAAATAGAGGGGCCAGCAAGATAGCTCAGCAGACTAAAGTGCCTGCTTAGGCAAGTTCAGGGACCATGGTTCGATCCCTGGCTCCGCATGCCACACCAGCCCCACCCCCAGAGTGGGCTGAGCTGACCGGAGTCCAGCATAGTGGCACACACCTGTAATCCCAGCATTGAGGAGGCTGAAAGCAGGAGGATCATCATGAGTCCGAGCTGCATAGGGAGACTCTGCAATAACCAAATACATTAAAAAAATTTTTTTAAAGAAAGGAAAGGACTTTATTCTCAAGTACTTACCTTGTATGAGTGACCAAAACTGTAAGGATTTGCAAATATCAGTTGTCATACAAAATAAGAGATAACATGAAATTTTAAAAATGGAGAAAGAAATTATCTACATTCCTGGGGGGGGGAGGTAATAACATTCATTTCTGTAATATAGAATATTAGTTTAAAAGAGTAAAGAGAAATTAATAATTGAAAACAAATTCTCATTTCATCATTTACTACTTTCAGAAAATACCAGCTAGATTAAAAAAATAAGTGACTGCCAGAAAAACAGAGGAAGCACCCTACTTATTATTTGAGGATAAAGGAAAAGGATATATTGCATTCTAATTAAGTTCTCAATATTATTATAAAAGTCCAGGTAATTGGAGCTGAGAGGGGTTTAAAGACAAGAGTTTTAGTTTTAAAATTTACATGCTAATTGGTAATATTGTAGTTTATTCATCATTTTAGTAATCACAGATGCTTTTATTCATTTTTTTATTTTGTGGGTACCAGAAATTGAACTCATGACCCTGCTCTTACCAAGCAGGCGCTATTCTGCTGAGCTATATCCCAGGCCCAGATACCTTTACTTTTTACTTTTAAATTGTTATTGGTTTAATTTGTACTGGTTGTAGTAGGTTTATCATCAATGGCTTTTTATCAGATCATTGTAAGGTTCTTGTATCCCTGTTTTCTTCAGAATTTTTAGCTACAAATGGATGTTAGATTATGTCAATAGCTTTTTCTGCATCTATTAAAATGATTGTGATTTTTTTCTTTTTTCTTTTTTTGCCCTTGATGACTTACATTTAGTGGTTTACATATGTTAAATGGTCCTTGCATGCCTGGGACAAAGCCAGTCTGGTCATGCTCTGTGATCTTTTTAATGATTAGTTGCATTCACTTTGCCAACATCTTGTTGAGGATGTTTACATCTGTATTCATTAAAGAGATTGGCCTGTACTTTGCCTTTTCAGTTGGATCTTTGTCTGATTTTGAATCAAGGTAATGCTAGTAGCTTCCAGGAAAGAGTCTGACAGTATTTTTTCCCTTTCAATCTCATTAAAATTTGGGGGGTATTGCCACTAGATATCTATTTCCTGAAATTTTTGTAGGATTTAGTAGTGAATCCATCAGCTCCTGGGCTTTTCTTAGTAAGTTTTTTAGTACCTCAATTTCATTGCCTGTTATTGGAGTGTTCAAGGGTTTTATATCTCCTTAGTTCAGTTTTTGTAATTCACAAGTACCTAGGAATCTGTCCATTCCTTTTCAGTTCTCTAATTTAGAGGTACAGGTTTTCTAAGCAGTTAAAAATTATCTTCTAGATTTTAGTGGGTGTCCATTATGATTTCACCTTTTTCATTTCTTTCATGCATTCATTCATTCTTTTTTTTTTTTTTTTTTTTATTTTTGGGTGTTCAGGGTCTCACTACTAGATTGGACTCATAGTGATCCACCTATTTACAGCCTCCCAGGAGCTGGGATTGCAGAAGCGTGCCACCACACCCAGTCTCAGTTGCTGTCTCCATGAGCCCTGAGGTCAGGGCCTGCATGGCAGGCCTGGGGATGGAACCTCCCATCCCTGCACCTGCTTGCAGGCACTGTAATCTGCTGAGCTATTTGGCCAGTCCACCTTTTTCATTTCTAATTGCATTGACACAGTCTTTTCTTTCCTTCTTATCTTGTTTATCTATATGCCTTTTTTTTTTTTTTTTTTTCCAGACAGTGTATCACTATGTCATTCAGGCTGATTTGAACTCACTGTGTAGCCCAGGCTGACCTCAGGCTTTTGATGATTCTCTTGCCTCAGCCTCCCGAGTGCCAGGATTACAGGCCTGTGTCACCATACGGACTTTATACCAATTTCTTTAACCATACTTGGAAAGTTTCCTGCTTTTTATTTTCACTAATTCCAGTTAATCATAGGTTAGTCTTCTTTGTATCATCTAGAAGCTGCTGAATTCATTTTCCATGACCTTGTGTTGTTTTTGTTAATTTGTTTTGTTGTTTAGCTTTTTGAAACAGGTTTGTACTGAGTTCAGGCTGGCCTTTTAACTCTCCACATATAATTGGTTGGCCTCAAATCCAGAGCAGTTTTCCTGCCTAAGCCTCATGAATGCTTGGGTTGCATGCTTGCTCCACTGCCTCCCAGCAATCTCTTGTGTTTTTTAATATCTCTGCATAAGCAGTCACCTTCATTAACCCTGCCCTCTAGTTTTGACACTCTCTCTGCACATTGGTCACTTCTGCTGCTCATACATTCAGTGCAATTTTTCTCCTGGATTTCTGTATTATGTTTTCATGGACTAT
Source organism: Octodon degus (assembly GCF_000260255.1). Classification (NCBI taxonomy): domain Eukaryota; kingdom Metazoa; phylum Chordata; class Mammalia; order Rodentia; family Octodontidae; genus Octodon; species Octodon degus. The sequence continues at coordinate 7,907,235 of NW_004524697.1, forward strand.
AATTACACTGGTCATTTACGTTTTACATCATCTTATTTAACTCAGCTAGCTTTTTGTTAGTGTCTTCTTTAAATTCACTGATCATTTCCTTTATTAAGTTGTACAATTATGTTATCTTTCACCTTACCACATACTTTATTGATGTTTTTTGTTTATCATACCATATACAGTGATACCTTCGTTGTCAAACTCAATTTGTTCTAAATTCATGTTCAAATGCTGAAAAGTTCAGGGACTAAACATCTTTTTTTCCTCATAAAAAATAATGAAGAACCAAGTGATTGCTTCTGAGGCCAAAAATTAGACTATAATTTCATTTTTCCAGGACTTTAACACATTTTGCAATGATTTCTTTCTTTAACTCTATAGTGGTTCTCAATTTTGGTACCACTAACTTTCTTTGGAGCCATGGTTATGATATTTTTCACAAATAAAGCAGAAAAAAAAGAATGTTTTAATGCACTAACACAAGCACCACATGTTGTCCAGGAGAGAACTGTGCTAAGGCTGTACTTTGTGGCCACAGCATGGTTTATTCTTAGCCAGTACAGGTGTTTTCAAGTCAGATTTTTGGTTCAACTATCAAGCAATGTTAGGAACACTGAGCAGATATTTTTAGAACTTTGCTGTTTGGGTAGTGGAAGGTTAGAGCGTGGAGAGGTTGGACAACTGAGGCAGCAGTAATTCAGCTGTTTGGCTCTTTATTTCCTCCCCACTGATCAGCTCTGGGGAATATAGGAGTTTTTGGAGGTATTTTGTTGTCTTGTCTTCTCATGTTTTTATTGTGTTGTTTTGTCCTGAGTGTTAAGGGTCAGTTGAAGTAGATAAGCTGTTACTAGTGTGGAGATCCTTTTAGTAAGTGTCTGCTTTCCAGGGAAGTGCTCTGAGGGTCTCTGATGATAGGCCTGTGCCTCACTCCTAAGATACAGCCATATCCATTAATTTGGGAAGGGTGGGTACAGTATAATTCATCTTCATCCCATTTCTCCAAAAACAAACCACAGCAATGTTGATTACACAAAGACAAACCAGATATTGACGTACAGTATAAACTTGTTAATAGTAACAACTATAACAATGCAGGCAATAGCAAAAAGAAAAACAAACAAAAAAGCGAACAAATACTAGAGTTACAGACAAGTTAGATGTAAATATAAAGATAAACCAAATATTGTCATATAGTAAAGACTTCTTAAATGCAACAATATTATTAACAATAGAAAAGGATTCAACTACAATATGAAGCTAATTAAGTCTATAAAATTTATAAAACTTAATAGTAGTACTGCCAGATGTGGTGGCACATGCCTGTAGTCCTAGCACTAGGGTGGCTAAAGCAGGAAGATCACCAAGAATTCAAGGCCAGGGCTACATAGTGAATTTGAGGCCAGCTTGGCCTACATAGCAGGACCCTGTCCCAAACAAACACAAAGAAATAAAGTAATACTAATAATAATGGAGCGGTTAGGGAAAATGAAAGAAGTAAAATTTGAAAAAGACAATAAGCAGAGAGAGTGAAATAAAGCATCCAAAGAGTAAATGAAAAGTAAGGGAATCAGATAAAAGTAACAGAAAATAATAAGCATGGAAAAGAACAAAAGCAGACAAAAGGCAAAAAAAAAAAAAAAAAAAAGAAAAAGAAAAAACAAAAACAAAAAAATGAAATTACCCAAAAAAATTGCTCCCAGTGTTTGAATGAGTGGTTTCCTCTCCAGGCCTGCAGTCTTCTAATCCCCCAGATACGTGAGAGGATACTGAGTCACTACTTCTCTATTTTGTTTCAGGCTTACTTTTTGGGTATGAATGCTGAGTCCAGCCCTACCATCCCTGCTGAGTCTGGCCATCGCAGTTGTCTGCCCTGTGGCTGTCTTCATTTCAAGTGCTCCCAGTTTTCATGTTCCTCTGGGACCCCATGTCACTCATTTCTCTGCCTAGCTTTACAGCCTCGCTGTGGGATTGTGAGCTGCCCCACCCCTCTGTAGAGTGCCCTCTGTCCAAACACTCCAAGTCAAGATAAAAGATCAAATTGATTCAGTTTTTCCAAAAAATTTTGTTCTTAATTTTTTTTGTTGTTGTTGTTTCTTTACTTTGCAGAACCTGATGATTTGGAAACAGAAGTTCTGCAGGAGCCAAATAGGAAAAACAAAGATGGGAGCTTGCCATGTACTGTTACTGATGTGTGGGTTAATGAGGAAAAAGAAACAAAGGAACCTGAGTATGTTTTGTCCTTTTCCTTGCATTTCAAAGCCCTGATCCCTTCTGTAATACCTTCTTAGACATACTACTATAATAATGTAATATTATAATTTAATATCCTAATATTATAAAATGCCATAAAATAAGACCAGTAGATGTTTACGTGATTCAGAAATCAATAAGTAAATGAAGTAGATACAGTAAAATTCCTTGCCTGCCTTAGTATTCATTCAGCCATTTCAGTCTTTCAGATGATTTTTAATATTTCTAAATAAAAATATAGAATGTGCACAGTATTTTCTGCCTTTATTTTTAGTCACTGGTAAATCTGGGAATTTCTTGATACATAAAACCTTCTTTAGGCAGGGGCTATGGCTCAGTGGCAGAGCTTTTGCCTTACTTGCATGTACAAGGCTCTGGGTTTGATTCCCAGCACCACAAAAAACAAAACAAGCAAACAAACAAAAAAAACCCTTGTTTTTCCTCTTCCATTAAATGGATATACTAGATCTCAAAGAATGTCCTTCTTTGTGAACATTTGCCATCACAAATGATGCTGTAATTAAAAACATTTTATAAAGTGATTTTTGCATGGTAAGGTAGCAAGATAAAAATATAATGTCTGGATGAATTGCATTTTACAAATTTTATTTGCAATTCTGTTATTTTTTTCCAGGGATTGTAACAATTTAAACTGTCAGAATTTAAGACTGATTCATGATAGTGAAAATTTGAACAAAGTGAAAAATTGTGTGCTTATAAGAGAAAGTATAATCCACATGGCTGACACTGACAAAGGTTCTACAATCTGAGGTACAGGATCTCAGGATAAATCCTGAGGGGAATTCACTGACCTTATCAGACCCAAAAGCTACAACTCTTGTTGCATAGGTCCTGCTTTACCTTGGTCCTAACCATCCAGCAGAAAAGTATAAAAACAAAGTATAAGAAGTAAAGCCATGGTGTTATGTTGAGCTGTAGGGAACTTAGGTCAACAATTTCTGACATTGCCGGTGAAGCGGAAGACCCAATACTATTATGGACTACTGAACTCTTAGAAAATATTGAACTAACACACCTATAATATTCAAATAACGGAACTTAACAAAAAAAGGGTATAGAGATGAATGTCCATTTTGTATCTGTGTATTCAAAGCGGTTAGGATAGATATATAGTTACATTCTCTTAATGAATAGAGTGATTTGTTCTAATGGTGTTTAAAATAGGATATCATGTCCATATTTGTACAGCAATTAACCACTAGGAAGAATGTATGCAATGTGTTAATTATTGAAACTGTCCTACCAATTTTTTTTGAAACTGTCTCATTGCTATTTGTTTCTCAATAAAATTATGGGAAAAAATAAAATGAAATAAAAGAGAAAGTATATATAAATGAAAAAAAGCTTGCAAAAAGATTCATATGATGCTAGTGAACTTGTTTCTGCACTTAGAATGATTTGATTTCTGATAAATGTGTCTTTGTAACTGATGCATCTATCTGAGATAGGTTGGAAGACAGAGTTACCATTCAGCAAAATGAGGTTTCTGAAGCTGAGATCTTGAAGACTGTAGGCCCACTTAATGAGGTTACTACAGGTAAATATCATTGCATTCTAATTTCTTTCTCGATTGTAGTTAATAATATTTTTTTTAATTGGAGCAACATATAAATAGATCATTTCTTATCAATCATCATAGAAAGGGTAATAGACATAGAGCACTGCAATCTGAATTAATAAGCTGGGGTTATACAGCTAGATAGTAAAACTTTTTGGACAGTTATTATTTTTTTTTTGTTTGTTTGTTTTTTTTTTTTTTTGGGGGAACCGGGGATTGAACTCAGATCCTTGAGTTTGCCAGTCAAGCACTTATCCTCTGAGCCATCTCCCCAGCCCCTGGACAGTTATTTTATTGTGTTTAAAATAAAAAGAATTACTTGCCAAACTAAACCCATATACCAAGCGTATTAAATAAATTATCCTCTTTTTGAAGTACAATGGTACCTTGGTTCATGAACTCTTTGCAAAAAACTTGATTCACAAGAGCAGAGCTTGGCAAACTTTTTGTTTGCAAGCTCTGCATTGGCTGATGTCTTTGTTATTTGTGTCTCATTGCTGAAACAAAAATACCTGATGCCCAAAATTAAGGAAGGAGTTTATTTAGCTCTTGGTTTGTAAAGGTTTTAATTTATAATCAGCGGGCTCCAAGGCAGGGTGTGTGGCAGAGGAGTAATAGTTCAGGGGTGTGGAAGACAGCAAAAGCAGCAAGATCAAAAAGGGAGGAGCACAAGAGAAAACTTTCTGTCTCTTATATTTTATGTAGACTACCCACCCTTGGGTGGATGGAGCACTCACACCCATAATCCCAGCATTAGACAGTCAGAAATGCTTGATTCAGTGGTCTCCAAAAATCACCCTCCATGACTATGTAAGGCTTTGAGGGGATATCCAACCGTGGACCAAAACAGGTGACAAACATGACTGTGACCATCTTTCCTGTGTGAATGTGAACATGGCCATCTTTTCCAGAATTGTAGAACAAATTAAATTTGCGAATGGAGGTACCACTGTAGTGTTAGTTAAAATATAAGGGATGTATTTTTTTCTATCTGTAGGAACAAAGAAAAACTGGAAAATAATGTCTAATATATTTTTTCACATTTCCTTGGATTTGTGTGTATCTTAATACTTTCAGTATAATGGAAGTATATATCAAATGTTTCTGAATATGAAACCCTGGGTCCTCTTAAAGATTATTTATAAGGAAATATACTCACATTCTTATGTTTTGTTTTCCTGATAGATATGAGGCTTTTTGATAGAATTCTTATTACTTTGTCATGTCAGTGTCATTTAAAACTTTAACTACTATATAGAACATGAACTACTATGTAGAACTTTATTTAACTACTACATAGGCTTATCACATAATTTCTCCTATATACCACAGAACCTGAACTAGATGATGCTCACCATTCTCAATATGATGTAGATAAAGCTGTACAACCAGAACCACTTTTCCATAAAGTGGTGTTTTCTGAACATTTGAATATAGTCTCTCAACTTCAGTCAATTCAGTGTTTAACAGAAGATTCCATTCCACCTCGATCTCACTCTGATTCACCACCACAAAATAAAAACAAGAACTCTTTGCTGATTGGACTTTCAACAGGACTGTTTGATGCAAATAATCCAAAGGTGAGTGTAGTCTTAAAGTGGCAAATGTTATTCATTTAATAACATTATTTTTGATTGCTTTTATTTATTAAATCATAATATGGAACTTTAATCTCTTAAAAGCAAGCACATACAAATAACCTAAAAGTGAACATATCAAAGCAGTATACAACAAGGAACCACCATTTTTGTTCTAGGATGCTGAAAAGAAATTGCCATTGAGCGTACAGCTAGCATAAGACTATTTCATTGGCTAGGTCTCTTATTTTTTTGAAGATGATCTCCCTAAGTTGCCCTGGCTGGATTCAAACTTGCAGTGCTCCTACCTCAGCGCTCAGCTCCCAAGTAGCTAGGATTGTAGGTGTGCATCACTACAACCAACAATGATTTTGTAGGGTCTACTTTTTTTGGTACGGGGGTTGAATTCAGGACCTTGCGCTTGCCAGATAGGCACTTATGCTGCTGAGCCATCTCCCCAGCCCTATAGGGTCTACTTTTATTAAAGCAAAAGAGATCTCTTATACCCTCTCTTCTTTGGACTGGCCAACTTGACTTCTACCTTTAATACTAGACTGAGTTTAAGGAATATATATCTTAAATGGACAGAAGTGCCTTCTTACCTTATTTGCACATAGAATATTAAGTACAAGTTCACATACATTTTGTTAAAAATTTTTTGGATCTCTTTCCTTTTCTCACTTGTTGTTTTTAAGTATATCCATTTTTTTTTCTTTTTTAATCATTTATTTATGTATGTATGTGTGTATGTATGTATGTATGTATGTATGTATATATTTGCTACAGGGTCTTGCTATGCAGCTCAGACTTGTAGTGATCCTCTTGTCTCAATTTCCCCAGCACTTGTATTACAGGCGTACCCCACTGTGCCTGGTTTTGGTGGCCAGTGCTACACGGGGCCAGCATGGATCGAACCTGGGTCCTTGTGCTTTCCAGGCAGGTGTTTAGACTGCCAAGCTATGTGCCTGGCCCCTATCCAATTTTTTCTTAAGAAATCAGTATATTATCATTTTAAAATTTTGGTATATGGATAAACATAACTCAAATATGCTTATATAACTTTTGCAAATATATAACTAAACTTTAGTAAAGTGGGATATTGTTTATGTTCTTTTAGGAAATTTCTATTTAATACATTATAATATTGCGGCTATTATTACAGTATTATTAGAACAGTAGGCATTGCATCGTATTATTAAGGTATTTCTTCCTATCTTTAATTATGTATTTGTTGAGTTATTGTACCACAGTTTTATAAGAAGTTCATTTCTGTTGCTGAATCTTCAGGTTTCAAGATTTGTTATAACTCCCTACACCATGTTGTACACATCCATAATTATTTTCATAAAATAAGTTTCTGTAAGTGGACTTCAAAAAATTATGTTATCATCTGATTTGCCTTTTAGAAATAGTTTTTAGCATTGTCAATAGTGTATGAGAGAACATTCATTTCTCCATTCCTTAAATAATACTCATATTATCATTTACTTAAAATTGTCTGTTTAGGCGGATCACTACAAGTTTGATCTAGTAGTGAGATCCTGAATACCCTATAGACCCTTCCCTAAAATTAAAAAAAGAAAAAATTGTCTTTTTAATGATAATAAATGGTGTCAGTTTACATTTGTATTTTCTCATTTACTTGTGACATTGGACATTTTTCTTTTCCTTTTTTTTCTTTTCTTTTTCTTGTGTGTGTGACACTAGAGATTAAACCCAGGGCCTTCATGCACAGCTACTACCCTAGTCCCATTTTTTTGATACATGGTCTCACCCAGTTGCTAGTTGCCCAGGCTGGGCTCAAACTTGAAGTCCTTTCATCTCAGCCCCTCACAGCTTGAATTTCCGGAATCTGCCACCAAACTTGGCTCTTTGCACCTATATATAATTGAATTTCCAGAATTCCTCAGCGCTTGATTTTTTTCAAATATATCGTTTTGATTTTTAATGTAATTTTTCATCTAGACATGCTTCTGTTTGTGGAGTATTTTATTTTTTTTAATTTAGAAATTGTTAAATTCTTTTAGAAAATGTTAAATTCCTTCATTTAATATAGTAAGACTTTTTAAGTTATGAACAATCAAAACAAATTTATGACTTTCAAACTTTCTGTCATGGAACAGACAAGGACTATCCACGACTCCTTTATTTTCTTATGTAATAAAGGTGTATAGCTATCATTAGCCCAGAGCTTTTGAATGCCTTATCACTATATAAATTTAATATTCTTCACATACTACATTAGATTATTTGATTTCGTCTCATGATCTTGATTCAACCTTAGGACTTCTGTAAAGTATTTACTCTGGAAGAAAACAGAAAAATCAGAAGAAGTAATGCAGACTTCATATAATTCCTTTGAGGAAAGAAGCAAGAAAAAAGAGCAATCTGGCCATTTAAGAGAAGGATTAAAAAGCCATCCCTGCCTATCATATAAATCTTCCAAGATTAGGAAAGTTCATTACTATACCAAAATACTGTTCATAATAAAGGCCTAAAATCATGAAGATTCAGAATTACAAGTATTAGGGCTGGGGAGATAGCTCAGTGGGGTCCTGAATTCAATCCCTGGTACCACAAAAAAAAAAGAAAAAAGAAAAATTACAAGTATTTGTATAATCTGTTTATAAAATTGGCTAATTTAGCCTCTTTCAAAGATTTTTTAATTAATTTTATTGAGAAACAAATAGCAATGAGACACTTTTAAAACAGGTTAGTCAGACAGTTACAATAATTAATACATTGCTTATTGTTGTCTTCGAAAGGTTTTTTTTTTTTTAATATTGTTTTATTTTTTGTAGGTTTCTTTTTTCCCCTTAGTACAGGAAACCCTTTTCCTTGTGATTTGTACCCTAGCCCCTCTCATCTTCTCAAGGAATATATTCTATCACTTTGGCTACTCTAAACTGAATCATCATCTTCTCCATAAATGATCTTTTCCTTAGTATATTTGCTCTAATAAATCTCATCACAAATACTTGTCCTTCTGTAGTTACTTGCCAATTTCTTGGTTCCCTTTCACATCCAAACATCTTGAATTCTGTCTCTTTGTAGTGTCTACAGTGTGGTCTAGTATGGCTTTTGGGCTGCTCTCCACTTCAGTCACATTACCAAATTTACCTTTTTCTCCCTCAAATTTCCTGACTTGTTCTTTCAACAGAATTGATATTACCTTACTTTTGAAGTTATCTGTTGGCTTCCTTTATTCATATTTCCTAGCTCTTCTTTCGTACAGGGTCTTACTACACAGCTCAGACTTGTAGTGATCCTCCTGTCTCAGCCTCTGCAGCACTGGAATTACAAGTGTACACCACCATGCCCGATTTTGGGGCACACTGGGCTGGCACAGCATGTAGTACTAGGGATCGAACTCAGGTCCTTGCACTTGCCAGGCAGGCACTTAGACCACTGAGCCATCTCCCCAACCCCTCCTATCTCTTGTCTGAACTGGCTAGTTTACTCTTTGGTCCCTTTTGCTGGTGACACCTGTACTAACAGGTCTCTTAGAAAAAATGTATTCTTGGTTGAGTGAAGTGCTCTATAGTTGTCAATCAAGTATTTTCCACCAATACAAGGCCAATTTAGTGGTGAATTTTACCTTATTTCCCTTCTCTCAGAGATCATAGTCTTGGCTATAGATCAGTATATAAACAGTTTCTTGTATTCTAGTTTTTTAGTTTTTTTGTTTTTTTATTTTTTTTTTTTTGAGGGGCTGGGAGGTTGAGTCTGACTCTTGTTACTGCATGGCCAGAGCTGGAAGTTCCTAGTAAACAAGTGTGATACTTAAAGGCTGTATCCTAAGCCTTCTCTGGTTATATTTATTTTCTACATATAGTAATTTGTGACCTTAAGTATTTAAATGCTAGATATTCATTTCTGGTCCATTTTCCAACAGATCACTTACCCATTTCAGTAATTC
>NW_004524697.1:7916972-7918385 GCF_000260255.1 Octodon degus
AACAATGTGAATCTTATATGTGTTTGGCACAAATATACAATGCATATTGCTTTGTGCTTCCTAGCAGAGCCCTGCACATCGCCACCACTTTTCCTCTTGCTTCCCAACCTCCTGGTTTCGGACTGAGCACTGCACTGCTGAATACTACTGCGCTGTACAGTAAGCACACAGCAGCACAACTCGGATGTGTCCAACAGACACATGAGCTATTTCAATGATTTGTTCACATCTATGAATATAACACAAGGTCTGTTCCTATCTATGAAAGTTTGCAACTCAAATGATGAATTGGGGACTTACTATTTTTTTAATACTATAAATTATATCTAATCACTGCCACGCTTAAAACTTCAGAGCTTTTCTACTGTTTTTAGAAATTATGTTCAGATTCTTTATTATGATCTGTAAAGTTGGATGTGACATTGGCTGCACCTCTGTCTCACCTCAAAGTCTCGTTCTGTTTGGCCCTTTCCTGCATTGGGGACTTGGCACTTTCTGTGACCTTCACAGGAAATACGTTTCTCTTTGTTCTTTTAAATTCTGACTCATCCTTGCCTTTCAAGTCTCACCTCTCAAATCTTTCTAAGCAAGACCTTAATTCTATTTATATTGCAGTAATTTCCATTCATTAATTATCTTATTTGTATTTTATAGTAGCTATTTCCAACTGTCATTTGTCTTGTTTATTCTTTTATCTCCTCTGCTAGAATGTAATCTGCAGTTAAGAATCTTATTATTCACAATCTACTCTACCTGTAACCCAGGGATTAAAATACAGTGAGTGATAAATAAATATTTGTTGAATAAATAGTATTTAATGATATTAAATATATGCATAATTCAAAGAATAGGGAAGCAGGCTGCTGAGTTCATATTCTAAGTAAAACTTAATTATATGATTTAAGTGCGTTAGGGCTGGAGAGATAGCTCAGCAGCATAAGCGCCTACCTGATTTAAGTGTGTTAGTTTCTCATATGTAAAGATAATAGCAAACCTTTGTTCATAGAATTAGTGAAAGAATAAAATGAAATGATAAAGTAAAGCACTGAGATCGTGCTTGGCACAAAAGGAACTCTTAATAAATGTTAAATGACATCATCATGTCATCAGATTGGAAAATTGCAGTTCTGTATATACCATTTACTAGGTATGAGAGACGATTAGCTCTTCAGATTCACTTGTTATAGTGACTTTAAAATAAGTTCTTTATAGACAATAGTAATCTACTGCCTGTTTTAAAAAGCCAGAAGGACTTTGGAAGTTTCTGCCAAAAGAAAAATGTTTGAGAAGATAGATATGTTTAACTTATTTAAACATTACACAATGTACATATACATCAAAACATCACTTGGTGTCCCACTAATTATGCAGTTTTTATAATTCTATTTGCCAGTTAAAAATAAACTGGTTCTC
>NW_004524697.1:7919764-7920840 GCF_000260255.1 Octodon degus
AAAAAAAGAATTCTCAGAACTCATAGCATCTGAAGTAAAGAATCAACTACAGAAACATAGGGAGGAAACCCAATCTGAAAAAAAACACTGCAGTAAAACAAATTATAACTGCTTTTTTTTTTAGCTTTAAGAAATGTATTTTTGGTATTGGTAATACACTTTATTTTTATATAAAAGATAATCTGTAGAAAATAAACTACACATAATTATGGAAGGATATAAACACTTCAAATACAAAAACTGTGCTATCGAAGATCCTTAGCAAGACAGTCACACATTCATTTTATACATAATTATAAAGGCCACAAAATTTTTGAAATCTTTATTAAACCATATGAGAATAACAAAGTCTTTACTTAAAACCCCTCAATTTTGGTACTCAAATAGAGAATGCGCTGCAGCCCCCACCACCTGCGACCTGGCTCTAGCTCTGGCTCTGGTTCTACTGGGCGAGGGCAGCTGAAGGCAGAGGCGAGCGGCCAGGCAGGCCATGTGGTGGGACATGGCCACTGGCTGCACACAGCCAAGGTACACGGGGAGCGGGAGATCAAAAGTGCTTCACAGGCCAAGTGTTGCGAATTATTCGTTTTATTTTGGTACAAGAAATCCAACATAGAACGTTGAGCCTCACAGACAGGCACTCTAATTAACTCCTAAGTGCCGTAAGCATCACTTAACAGAATAAATTTATTAAGAGCTAGCTAAACTCATTGCTTGGAACAGCTTACCATATTGTCAATTATCTTACACATGTACATGATGGTCAGGAAAGTTTAAAGACAGCTTCCTGACATAATTGCTTCTAAAGAACACATTGATTAAAAAAAAAAATACAGGAGATTAGAAAAATGAGGAATTCCTTGAATAAGCAATAAAGGAAAGAAATACATCACATGAAGCAGAGTCAAAGAGATATAGAGGAATTTAAAATCTCAATCACAAGCTTGCAGAACCGTTTAAGTGAAAAGAGTTTCAGATCTAGAACATGCTGGTGCAGCTAGAGAAAAGGTAAGAAAGGATCTCCTAAAAACAACTAGGATGCAGGAAAATATAATCCATCACCTGCAAGATGATGC
>NW_004524697.1:7927318-7929169 GCF_000260255.1 Octodon degus
AGGTCAACAATTTCTGACATTGCCAATCAAGCAGAAAACCCAATACTATTAGGAGCTACTGGACTCTTTTAGAATATTTTGCTGAGTTTGAACACCTATAATATTCAAATGACGGACCTTAAAAAAAGGGGATAGAGATGAATGTCCATTTTTGTATCTATATTCAAAGTGGTTAGGATAGATATATAGTTACATTCTCTTGATGAATAGATGGACTTGTTCTGATGGTGTTTGTTAATATCATGTCTGAATCTTGTACAGCAATTAACCACTAGGAAGAATATATGCTATGTGTTAATTATTGAAACTGTCCTACTAATTTGAAAAAGAAAAAATCTTGATTACAGAATGGTTAATCTTCTAATATTCTTTTGTTTCTTTTTTTTGTTTTGTTTTGTTTTGTTTTGTTTTTTTGCGGAATCGGGGATTGAACTCAGGTCATTGGGCTTGCCAGACAAGCACTTATTCTACTGAGCTATCTTCCCAGCCCTATTCTTTGGTTTCTGAAGGGCATTATTATCAAAAGGAGGATTGCTGTGAGTTTGTGGCCAGACTGGGCTACAAAGTGAGTTCAAGTCTCATTGGACTAGGGCTGGACATGGTAGTGCATGTCTGTAATCTGAGCATTCGGGAGGCTGAGGCAGGAGGATTGTTGTGACTTCGAGACCATCCTGGGCTACAAAGTGAGCTAAAGGCCAGCCTGACCTGTGTAGCAAGACCCTGTCTCAAAAGGACAAATAAAAAAAACTTATTTGGACTAAAAGCTTTTTGCATGTAGAAATTTACTTGTCATAGTTGAAATGAGGATTGCGAATCAGTATATAAAAGATTTGTCTTAAAGAAGATGTATGTTGTGGACTGGGGAGATGGCTCAGTAGAATAAGCACCTGCCTGGCAAGCATAAGGGCTTGAGTTCAATCCCCAATTCCGTAAAAAAAAAAAAAAAAAAAAAAAGATGTATGTTAGTGTGCCTTTCACACCTATACTTGAAGAAACTCTCTGTATACCTTGGGAGTGTTGTTTCAATGCTATCCTGTTTCTTTTTTACATTTTTAAGGTGGTATAAGGAAATCATAGGCATTAATTAGTATTGATTGAGCTCTTCTACATGTGAGGTACTAGATTTATAGGAATGATGAGGTACTTACTTATAGCCATGAATGAGAATGAATGAAAAACACTTGTGATGATTTCTTTAGTGAAGAGATGAACGTGAGATGGTGGTATCACTAAAGAAGAAATGGCTTAATTTATTTTAGAACAAAAAGAGGTTTTTGAAGTTTACATGGTGAATGGAGCACAGAAAATACTTAAAAGCAAAAGAAACTAATGCAGAACAGCATTGTAGTTTAGAAATTGTATTTAGTTCTCTGAAATGTGAAAGAAATAAGAGTCCAGCCATTCTTGTTTCTTATTTTTTCATTCTTGTTTTTAAACAGTACCTTTCAAGTTTGTGGTATCCTTTCTCCCTTTTTCAGAGGCATTTCCCCCCAAAGAAAAGAATGCATCTTGAAGAGTTAAAAATTGGAACTGTCATTGCCTAAGTACTTCTTGTCCCCTTGTCTGTATTCCTAGTTCTCGACCCTCAAGTGCCTTTTCACACACCTTTCTCAGATCTGGAAATGTGCTTGACATCATAATATTAAGTCATTCTTTTAATGTACTGTAAATAGTTGTTTTTGCAGAAACCAAACTGTAATGATAAAATTGTATTAAAATTCACAAAAAAGAAAAAAAATCAACCCAGAACATAATGGTAGTAAACTGAATTACATGTTTCAGTATTCTGACAAGTAGTAATTGGTGGATTAGTTGATCACACTCAGACTGGCAATCAGAATAATGTATTGA
>NW_004524697.1:7929295-7939921 GCF_000260255.1 Octodon degus
AAACAAACAAACAAACAAAAAAAAAAAAAAAAACCAGAATAATATGTTGATTTCCATCATCATTGAAGGGGCTCTAAGTTATGACTTTGGGGAAAGCAGAGTTACCAGGAGTCTGTTCTTCCTTTGCAAAATTTATACCCTGTTTCGGACAAGAAGGATTGAAGATTATATCCAGATATAATCTGGATTGTACTGAAAAAAACTGCATTACAAATCACCAAGCCATTAGCTATTATATAGAGCTATTAACACTGAATGTAAGAATTTATCTATCTGGTAATCAAAATAAAAAGAAAATTATAAGCATTGCCATATTCTTCACAGGAGACAAAATATAAATTGTTCATGAAAAAAGGTGTTATTGCAACTTCTCTAAGAAACTTCTGTGGTTCTTATATACATAGTTTTGCAATAGTTGAAAACTTCAGTACCTTTCTGCTGTAAATACCATGGCAGACTGCATGAGAGAGTTATAGTAGAGTGAGTTAGTAAAAGTGAGGGCATAACATTAACTCCTTAAGAGTAAACTTTTTTTTTTTTTGTATTTTAGGGAAGGGTCTACAGGGTGTTGAGGATCTCACTACTAGATCAGACTTGTAGTGATCTGCCTGTTTACAGCCTCCCAAGAGCTGGGATTACAGGTGCGCGCCACCACGTCCAGTCTCCATTGCTGTCTCAGCGCGCCCTGGGGGGCGGGCCAGCCCAGCAGGCCCAGGGATCGAACCTCCGGTCCCTGTGCCTGCTTGCAGGTGCTTTAATCTGCTAAACTATTTGGCCAACCCAAGAGTAAACTTATAAAAGATCAAAATAAAATAATTTAAAATTACAGTTTTTTGGGGCTGGGAGATGGCTCAGTATAATAAGTGCTTGCCTAGTAAGTGCAAGGGCTGGAATTCAATCCCCAGTTCTGACAAAAAAAAAAAAATTAAAAATAAAAATAAAGTTATAGTTTTCTCATGATCTGATTTACATAAGGACAAACTAGTTTACTAAATGAGTAAGCTGCTTATATTTCAGTAGCTCCATTTTAGTGTGTGTTTTTTCCCATAGCAGTTACTCAGTGTACGTGGTACAATCGCATGTGCATTGTTCATTGACTAAAGGTTAATGTAACTTCGAAATCAAGTGAGGAAGTTACATGGTTAAGGTTTGTAATTTGTAATGGAAAATGACTGCAGTTTCATTAAGATACTGGTCTGGAAAGGTGACTAGCCACTTTTATTGAAGGTAGATTTCAGAGGATTTTCCAGTGAAAACTACAGCTTTATATTTTTTTAAGTTTTAAAAAAATGTCTTCTTAATATTGTGGTACACGATGATTACATTCCTTGTGGGGATTGGTACATGTACCTTATACATCTTAATTCTTTTTCAGAACTACAATT
Organism: Octodon degus; assembly: GCF_000260255.1. NCBI lineage: Eukaryota > Metazoa > Chordata > Mammalia > Rodentia > Octodontidae > Octodon > Octodon degus. Next base: position 7,930,681 of record NW_004524697.1, read on the forward strand.
CATGAAAGCTTCTTTGTTGATTCTGTAATCAATTTGTTTTGAACTATAAACTAATGGTTCTAAAAGTTTAATATGGGCATTATGTAGGTGCTTGTCTCAGCTGCAGAGTGCTGTACCCCACACATAAGGGTGTCTGCCTTAATGTAGCTGAAGCAGAGCTCAGGAATACACATTTGTGACACAGACTATCAGCGATTCTGCTGGTGGTAGTCTTCAGTCCCTGCAAGAAACATTGCCCCAGAGCGCAGTTGATCTAATTGGGGCCTATAGCGTTTAAAGCATGTTATATGACACTTTCCATGGGTGTGGAAAGTACTGATACACTCCACTTCTGTCTTTCTAATGAACTGTCTTTATGAGCATCTGTCTAATACATTCATAAATATTGAAAGTTAATTTCTTTATATAGTTGTTGAATAATAACTGATTAAGTTGTGGAAAAAGTCTGCTAGTATGTTTACCTTGTTCTCTCACTATAAACAGAAGTACCAAATTTCATTATGTCCATGCCCAGTTTTTTTAAATCAAACCATATATCTCTTGGGAAACATTCTCATGTACGGTGATTTTTCAGGTAAAAGTGTAGTACTGATTATTTGTGTAACTGTAGCTGGCTATCTTTATTGAATACTTGTGGTTTGCTAAATTCTGTTTTACCTACTTTACATATAATTTAAATCTCTCTGAAACCTGTAATTACTGAAACTATCCTTACTTGAAGAAATTGAAGTACAGAAATGTGAAGGAATTTTACCAAGGTCACAGTAGATTTTGGGGGACATATGTACCATGAAGCCAAAGGTAGACTAATCCTATCCATTTACATAGAGAATAGACTAACTTCTCTAAAAAATTGTAGTTTCTTGCTATTTAACAGAAAAGAACAGTGGTGTTGAATTTTTTGCCATGATTTTCTTACGAGAGAACTTTCCAGACAAACCTTGGAATTTATTATAGAAGAAAATGCTCTAAAATTTGACATAATGTTCAAAAATTAATGTAGTTAGAGAAGGAATAGAGAGGTAGTTACTTTCGAGGGAACATATTCTCAAAGTTTTATAGCTCAGATCAAGAGTCTTTGAAATGTTTAGGTTCTTCTGTTTATTCAGTGAACTCCATTGAAAAAGTATTTAAAAACTTATCTCAATCCTCACTGATTCATCTCTCTGTCTCCCTCCCTCCTCCTTCTCCCTCTCCTTCTCTCTCTACCACAACTACTACCATTAGTATTACTCTCTCATTATGTCCCTCCTTGCCCCTTACCTTATTCCCTTCTCCACCCATTCCTCAGTCTCATTCCAGCAGAAATCTAAGCTTTATGAAATTTAAAAGAAGCCTTTATCTTTTCTGTGGCCATAGTTGCTCAGTCATCTAGGATGGCCACTTTCACAGGTTCAAAATTTTCCTACTCAGAAGATTTCTCTGTCCTAGATGTTTCATAAAGTAAGATCTAGGTCTGTTTTTATCACCATGTGTAACACAGCGTAGTACTCAATATTTTCTGAAAAATTTATGGATAGAGTGTGTTCATTAGAACCTTCTTATGCATTATTGGCTTATGCAATACTAAATATGACTTTATTTTGATAAAGGTATAGGCAAAAAAAAAAAAAAACCAAACAGTAGAAGGTAGAGGCGTTCTTTAAAGTTTATTCTCTACCATACACATTTCCTTTTCTTTGTTCCATTAGGGCAGTGAATTCATCAGTGGTGAATCTTTTTTTTTTTTTTTGTATTTGGTACAGGGTCTCACTACATAGATCAGACTTAGTGATTCTTCTGTTTTCAGCCTCCCAAGAGCTGGGATTACAGGCATACACCTCTATACCCAGTCTCAATCGTGGTCTCAGCACACCTTGGGGGTGGGGCCAGCACAACACACCATGTCAGTGGTGAATCTTGATTAAAAATCTTTTAGAAGGAGGCTTTTAAAAGTAGAAATCAGTTTAAATTCCCACCAGCGGTGTAGAGGTAAAATTCCTTTTCCTTGAAGCTTCACCAGCATTTGTTACCATTTGATTGCTTAATGATGGCCATTCTTTCTGGAGTAAGATGTTGTTTTAATTTGCATTTCTTTAATGGCTTGTGATATTGAGCATTTTTTCATGTGTTTATTGGCTATTTATACTTCTGTGAAGTCTGTTCATTTCACATTCTCATTTTTTACTGAGGGTTTTTTATTTTGGGCATCTATTTTTTAATTCTCTGTCTAGGAAATAGCTGGCAAAAATTATTTCCCATTTGTAGGTTTTCTTTTCACTCTTTTTTTTTCTTTTTTTTCAAAGTTTTATTGACAAACTCACTCTTTTTTTTCTATGCAGAAGGTTTTAATTTGATATGATTTTATTTGTTGATTCTGTTTCCTGTGTAATCAGGATTCTGTTCAGAAAGCCTATAGATTCAAGAACTTACCTATTTTATCTTCCAGATGTGTAAGTGTCTCTTTTAGGATTTAGTTCTGTGACCCATTTTGATTTTAGTTTAATGTACATGGGTGATACTGGTCTAGATCCAATCTTCTGCATGTGGATAGCTAGATTCCCAGTTAGTTTGGGAAACAGTTTATTGAAGAAATGTCTTTACTGCAGGGTTGGAAATCAATATGGAGAGTCCTTAAAAAATTAAATCTAGAAATTCCAGGGATGGCCAAATAGCTCAGTGGATTAAAGCACCTGCAAGCAGGCGCAGGGACCAAGGGTTTGATCCCTGGGCCTGCTGTGCCAGCCCCGCCCCCAGGGTGCGCTGAGATGGCAGTTGAGACTGGGCATAGTAATGTGTACCTGTAATCCCAGCTCTTGGGAGACTGTAAACAGGAGGATCACTACAAGTCTGATCTGGTAGTGAGACCCTGAACACCCTGTAGATCTTTCCCTAAAATGCAAAAAAGAAAGAAGGAAGGAAGGGAGGGAGGGAGGGAGGGGAAAAGAAAGAAAGAAAGATTCCATTTGACTGTTATTCTTTTTCTATCTATCTTCCCAAATGAATTCACGATATCATATTACAATGATATGTGTATGTGTCCCATGTTTAGGGCAGCCCAGGTCATAGTAGCTGAGTGGTGGAAACAGCAGACTTGTCCATTAGAAAATGAATGAACAGAGAAAATGTGGTATTTTCACACAATAGAGAATTACTCTGCCCTATGCAAAGATTAACTGGTATCCTTTATAGGAAAATGGATGAACCTTGATACTATAATGTTAAGTGAAATAAATCAGACATGCAAGCTTAACTATCATATGATTTCTCTTATAGGGGAAACACGTATTATAAATAGAAAGCAAAATAAATATCGCTAAGCAGAGGAATAAAATTTTCTCAAATACAAGATCAAAAGAGGGAAGAGAGGGAAAAGGAATGGAAAAAGGAATTCAAATGTGTTAGGTTCGTGTACCTCCGCAAAAGGAAGGTAAACATTGTGTGTTGCAACCATGGCCTAGTGAAGTACTCAGAGCACAAATTGGTGCAAGAGAACTGTGTTCCACTTCCAGAAGATATTTGATATTTGATTTAAAGTCAGTGCTTTGGCATATCCTCTAAGGATCACTGTTTATTTAAAAGTCTAAACTGTGTAAGAATGTTAGGTTATCCTTACAAGTGGCAGCAGGATAAATTTGTAGAAGCTCCCACCCTCCCTTTCTTACTGTCTAGCAGGCTACTATTAGCAGATTAGTCAGTGAATATCAATTAAATACTATATGCCAAGTAGTGTACCTTTCTAAATGCTGAGACTACAGTGTTAAACAAAACAGACAAAAATCCTGTGCTTATGCTTATGATTGGCAAGTATGGGTAATTAAATATATTCCATATTAAGTGTTGATAAATAATTTGATAAAATGTAATTTGCTGGGTATGGCAGCATGCACACACGCACACACACACACACAATCCCAGCAGTTGGCAACCTGAGGCAGGAGGATCACCAAGGCCAGCCTGGGCTATATAGTGAGTTCAAGGCCAGCCTAAAGTACATAGCAAGACTGTCTCCAAAAAAGAAGTTCCTGTGAGCACCACTCCTTCACCTCATCAGAATTAGTCATTAGGTTCATAGAGCTACTCCTCAGAGACTGCTCCTGGCTAGAATGCATGCTTTCATAATAAAGAATTAGAAGATTAACTGGTATCCTTTGTAGGGAAATGTATGAACACTTCTAAAGATTAATCAACATTGTGCATTTATTCTAAGAGAAAACTTCACATCAAAATATGGTAGTAGTATTTTAGAATCCTGTTGATTTATAATCCCATAAAAACTGAAGGAAGTTGAGTTAGATAATTACCTCTTAGCTGCATTTCAAATTTGTAGCCAGTTAAGATGGTGACATGAGAGGCAGTCATTAAACTAGTTTTATTCCTGATAAAGCTAGCCAGAAAATCTGGCCTAGTTTTATCCAAAAGTATACTGATTGATATTTTTCTCCAGTGACTTGTCCTTGAGACCCTTAGAATCTGCAGAATAATCCTCATTTCTCACAATGAGCTTTATACCCTGTAAGATCTGGTTTCAAAGAGACTTTGAAAATTATCCCTCTTTTGCTCCCAGCAGGCAGGCATGGGCCTGACTTGACTTATGCGCTCAGCGCAGCCCTCAGGGAAGCAGGATGCGCACACCCCGTACCCAGGCAGTAGGAAAGGTGTGTGCTTTGTCATCACCATCTTCCCTCCAGTTTGTCTGCTCGGCTGTCACTCTCCTTCATGCTGCAGGAGAGTCAGGGATGGAGAGAGACCAGATGTGTTCTGCTGATACTTTTCTTGCCCAGCTAGTGGAGTGGAAAAACTGAGCAGTATGAAAATTTGAAAAATTTTCTTGTCCTAGCAAATGCAAGATGAAAAACAACGATTAATGTACCATTTATAAGGAGCACATGTGCATTAAGAGTCAGTTCTTTTGGTTTGTTAAAGTGTCTATTCTTATATAGTATTTCTTACTGATAATGTTCACAATTTTTATTCTGTTAATTTTAATCAAGTTCATGGGCTGAAGAGAGGAATTACTTGAAGCTATTTTGAGAGAACAGTGGTATAATTCAGTTGTAGTAAACAGGCTCAACAAATATGTCCATCGCAAACACTTTATAATGTACCTGAGTGTTATCAATTCATAATTTATATGAAAAATTATAAAAATGAAAAAGTGAGTTAACAGAATTCTTTCAAATTTAATTTGATTTAAATTTCTATTAAGGAGGTTGGGGCTGGTGAGATGGCTCAGTGGTCTAAAGCACCTACTTAGAACATGCTTAGCAAAGCACAGGGACCGCAGTTCAATCCTCCAGCACCACATGTCAGCCAGCCCCGCCCCCTGGTGGGCTGAGCTGGCCACAGACACACACACATAAATAAACATAATAAAAATAAAGATGATGAGAAGATTTAAAAAATAAAAAATACAAATAAATTTCTGTTAAGGAGGTTGGTACTTTACTATCATTCATTTCTTAACTGTTGTATGTAGTTCCCCTTTTTTATTTTTTAAAATCTTTATTTATTTGGTACAGGGTTTCACTACGCAGCTCAGACTCACAGTGATTCTTCTGTCTCAGTCTCCCCAGCTGGCACAGTGCACCTGGGGTTCCCAGGCCTGCACAGCATGTGTGTGGTACTGGGGATCAAACCTAGGTCCTTGCCCTTGCCAGGCAGATGCTTAGACTGCTGACCTATCTCCCCAAACCCCTTTATTTTTGAGAAGAAAACTAACTAAAGGTAACATACACTTTTAAGAATGTTTTAGGGTTCTATAAAACATTACTATCTTGTTTGGTTTTCTGATACAAAACACAATGTATATGTTTATGGTCCAGAGACTCTCGAAAACGAAAACTGTAAATGAACAAAGATCTCAAGACAATGTTTCAGGTGAACTGATATTTACAGAAGAATTTCTTTCTGTAGACAGTAAAGCTATGGAATATTAGCTGGGCATATGGTGGCTAAATTTTTGACTGATGGAAAAATTCTATTTAAGAACAACACAAGTCTTATCAGTGAGTGAGATGTACGTAAAGAGGTTATCCTTTTGATAGCTGTCAGGTAACTGGGTATAAATGACCTGAAATTTTTTCTGACCTTATCTTTTAATGGTGAGTTGTGCAAGTTTTTTTAATTGATGAAAGGAATGATCTAGAAGTATATATTTTCAGAGCCAGCTAAAATTTTTCTTAGCCTAAAAAAAAAAAATATTACCCTTTCAGGTAGCCCCATAAGATTTAGATGTATAATGCGTATGTGCTATTTACTTTTGTTGATTAATAATTACCTAATGAAACTTTCTAGGAGCCTATTTTATATATTTCTGGTTTATACTATATATGACTAGAAGCATAAAATAAGTGTAAATTTTCCTGACATTGGGAAATGAGCAAAATAAATATTTTCAGTGCCATTATTAAATGGCTTAAAACATATCTTTACCACTTTACCAACTTGTCACTTGTCACCATTTTTCCCTTAAGTGCTATAATATGTAAATTAGGCTCAAATAATGGGAATGTATCCTTTTTTGCAAAAAGCAGATTGTACTAATAAAATTGGCCACATACATAATTTTTTTATTAATATGGTGAGCACTATGTTTTCTTTACAGTCTTCCATCTGGTGTAGAATTCTTATCAGGACCTCAGTAATCATGTTTCGAAACTCACAAATTCCTTTACGCTTAACCCACCTCCAAAACTGGCTGTTTGTTTCATATCCCTGTAATCATCACATTCTAACTGTTGAAAGGCTGGCAAACAGTCTATTACTATTATCTGTGTTCTTATCCAACATAAATTTACATTTTCAACACCTCAACTATATGCTTTTTTTAATTTTCGCAACACAGTTGGCTGAGTTCCTCCTCCCCACTGTTATGAGTGATTCTTATCATTGACATCAAAGTGCTTTGTGCTTCCAATGTTCCAATCTCAGTCCCAAGCCCAGAGAAGCGGTGCTAAGCTTTCCTTCCACTGATTTGAGCCCTCTAATTTAACCACTGTTACCTAGGCAGAACTCCAGTGATTAAGCAGTACCAGGGTTACTGGATGTGTGATTGTGCTTTGCCCTACTTCAGAGAGTGCACTCCAGCATTTCAGCAAGATTGTGTGGGGAGAGCTAACCATAGGAAGGTGAGAGAGCCACTCAGAACAGGGCCATGGGTGAAGACAGGAGAAGGGGGATTTCCTAGTGCTGACTGATTCCTAACACATTTCCAGTTCCAGGCCAGATATCTACCTAAGTAACCCTTCTCCCCCATTTGGAAGTGACTTAAATGGACTTTTGTGTGCTAAATCTTAAACTCATGAGTTTAGTTTGTTGTGTGACAAAATGCCAAGCTGAAATATAAAAGAAGTAGGTTGTAATCTTGGGCAAATTACCTTTGAATCCACTAGCTCTTAAAAATAGGATTTATATATAACTTTTGCTGGCTCTAATTTTATTTATTTTTAATTCTCTTACTTCTAGTAAGTAATCTGTTGACTCTTTTTAGATGTTGAGGACATGTTCACTTCCAGATCTCTCAAAGCTGTTCCGAACCCTGATGGATGTTCCCACTGTAGGAGATGTTCAGCGAGACAATCTTGAAATGGATGAGATCGAAGATGAACACCTTAAAGAAGGGCCTTCTGACTCTGAAGACATGTAAGCATGGTCTTGTTGATAAGCACTGGTGTTAATGTAACTACTGAATTGGTATTTTTTTTATGTTCCAAAAAGAGTAACATCCAGACACTTTTTAAAATCTGTATCTGACTTTTCACTACTCTTTTAACTATTTATAACTTAAAGTGTGGTTGTGCAAATTTCAATAATACACATCTGCCTCTAAATAATACAGTGAATTAATCTTATCAGAAGGATAAGATAAAATGGTTTCTGTTGTTGCTGCCTTACCACTGACTTGAATAGTGTCACTATGTGCACTGGCTTGCACATAGTAAGAACTCAGTAAATATTGGTTAAATGAGTGAATGCTAGGAGGTTACTTAATAGTGGAATACCATGTAATGCAGGGACTATAGTGGGAAATGATGAGGAATTAATATTGTGCACTGTCCCAGGAAAATGACCTGAAAGCTCCACTCCTATGTCTTTCCTGTGTCTAATTTAATGGCCATGTTGGTGGGGGAGCTGGCATGCCAAATAGTGGGGTTTTTTTGTGTCCAATAGAAAAAGAGATGTTGTGTGTGTGTGTTCTGCATAATACAATTTGATTGCTTTCCTAAACACACTGTCTCTTTTCTCTCTCTCTCTCTGTCTCTCTCTCTCTCTCTGTCTCTCTCTGTCTCTGTCTCTCTCTCTGTCTCCTCTCTTTCTCTCTCTCTCTCTCTCTCTCTCTCTCTCTCTCTCTCTCTCTCTGTCTGACTGTCGTATTTCAGGAGGGACATGTAATCAGCAAGCCTCTGAGAGCTGCAAGGAGTGGTGGCTCCTTAGATAGAAATCCTCCTTTACCTTCTTCAACAGTAGTCAGCCCTCTCAGAGCTCAGACAAATGTTACCGCTTTTTTGTGTGAAAAAATGAAAATATTCTTGAGTAAAGTATTTGTAAAAGTGCAGTGTATTCAAATCTCTCTGAGAATATTATAAAACATTAGAATTGTATGATTTGTGTGATTTGTAATGTTTTTAACTTGTTTCTGCTTTTGACTTTTACATAGAAACAGCTCCTGTTTGTCTGATTAAAAGTGTATTGTCAGTCTCAATTCTTCCTCTGCTTCATGAGCCAAGATAACTACATCATTGTGTTTTTCTGTTGAATTTTGCCTCTTGTTTGTTTGTTTGTTTGTTTGTTTGTTTGACAGAGTCTCACTGTATAGTGCAGGCTGGCCTCAAACTCATGATAATCCTTCCGTCTCAGCCTCCTGAGTGTTGGGATTACAGGCATGTGTCACCTGCCCCTTTTTAAACTTCTCATGAAAATTTATTTTTAAAAGTTTACCTTTTTCCATTTTTAATAGAGCTCTGTAGATTTACCTCATAGTTTGGTAAAAAGGAAAAGCTAGCTTTTTGTTTGATCCTTTTATTTGATCATTGTCATTAAATACAGTGGTGCCATCATTTGTGAGCACTTGTTTGTTAGCAGTTTAGTTCACAAACAGAAGCACTTAGCCTAATCTTGTTTTTGTTTACAAACTCTGCAATGGGTGACAAACCCAAGTATAACCATCTTTCCCACATGAACTTAAACATGGTCATCTTTTCCAAAATCATAGACTAAATTAAGTTCAGGAAATGAAGTACCACTGAACTTCGATTTTGTG
>NW_004524697.1:7940312-7946273 GCF_000260255.1 Octodon degus
CAATAAGATCATTAAAAACATACAAAGTATTTAATGAGAATTAAAATAGAAAAATCAAAGACAAAAAGATAACTCCCTTCAAACTGTGAAGGGAGGATTTATTAGGTAGGCTCACAGCATCAGAGGCAGAATCTGGAATTACGTTATGCTTTCTGGAGAGCTGGAGGATCCAGTAGCTGCTTATTCCAAGAAAATGGAAGCCTCACATCAAGAGGCACCCAGGATGCAGCGCCAGTTTGAGACTAAAGGCCTCAAACTCCCAGGAAAATCATTGTGACCTAGTGGCCCCTATCTTAGAAAGCAAGGATAGTACAACATACGTGTCATTAAATGTAATAACACCTTAAAAGTAGAAGTAAGGATAAAAATCACACGATCATCTCATCAGATGCAGGAAAGACTTTTGACACATCTAACATTCATGATAAAAAACCCTGATGAAAAGAGGTATATAAGAGCCTTACCTCAAACTGATTAAAGTCAATTAAGACAAAGCCACTGCCAACATCATACCAAATGGAGAAAAACTGAAAGCATTACACGTAAAATCAGCAGTGAAATATGCATGTCCATTCTCACCAATCTTATTCAATACAGTACTCAAAACTTTAACCACAGCAATTGGGTAAGAGAAAGAAATAAAAAAGATACAAATATGAAAACAAGTTAAACTTTTTCTTTGCAGATTATATGATCCTTTACATGGAAAACTCAAAAAAGTAAAAAGGCTCAGCCATAAGATTTGTAATGCTAACAAACAAATTCGAGAATGTGTCAAGATACAAAGTCAGCACACAGAAGCAATAACATTTCTATGGTTCACCAGTAATAAACCATGAAATAAATCAGAAAAATATTTACCTAAGATGTATGGTAATAACAATAAGCTTGTCTTCTGGATGGTTAACAACCTAAGTTTGCAGACAAAAATTAGAGAAAAAGGAAGGCTAAAAGAAAAGCCAACATTTTGGCCCTAGCCTTCTAAGGTCAATTGAGACTCAGGACATATGAGAACTTGTACTGTAACGTCATGTAACTCAGTAGTGTCCCAAATTTTCTGATCAAGGAGATTATGGGACCAAAGAGGAAAATGATCGATGATGTAGAGTGTCTCTAAGGAGAGTCACATGGAGAGAAAACATTCTCTCAGGCTTTCACAGAGAGCACATTGGCCAAGCAATGGCCATGACTCATCCACATGGCTGACACTGACAAAGGTTCTACAATCTGAGGTACAGGATCTCAGGATAAATCCTGAGGGCATTTCACTGACCTTATCAGACCCAAAAGCTGCAACTCTTGTTGCATAGGTCCTGCTTTACCTTGATCTTAACCATCCAGCAGAAAAGTATAAAAACAAAGAATAAGAAGTAAAGCCATGGTGTTATGTTGAGCTGTAGGGCACTCCGGTCAACATTTTCTGATATTGCCAGTGAAGCGGAAGACCCAATACTATTATGAACTCCTGAACTCTTTTAGAATATTTTGCTGAGTTTACACACCTATAATATTTAAATGATGGAACTTAACAAAAAAAGGGGATATAGATGAATGTCCATTTTGTATCTATGTATTCAAAGTGGTTTGGATAGATTTATAGTTACATTCTCTTAATGAATAGAATGATTTGTTCTGATGGTGTTTGTAGATAGGATATCATATCCGCATCTTGTACAGCAGTTAACCACTGGGAAGAATATATGCAATGTGTTGATTATTGAAACTGTCCTACCAATTTGATTTGAAACTGTGTCATTGCTATTTGTTTATCAATAAAATTATGGGGAAAAAAGAAAAATATTTAACTATGGTAGTGCAAAGAAAAAAAAATTACATACTTAGGAAATCAACCTAACCAAGGAGATGAAAGGCCTCTATAATGAAGATGAGCGTGCACTGAAGAAAGAGATTGAAGAGTATGTTAGAAAATTGACCCCCCTTGTTCATGATAGGAAGAATCAGTATTGTCAGAGTGGCCATATTACCACTAATTATACATAGATGTAATTCGTCTCTAGTCAAAATACCAACAGTATTTTTCACAGAGCTAGAAAAAAAGAATCCTAAGATTTATAGAAACTAGAAAGGTTCTAGAAAAGCCAAAGCAATTCTGAGCAAAAAAAGAAAAATAGGAGGTATTATAATCTCAAATTTCAAGTTACATTATAAAGCTACAGTAATAAAAGTAGGATGGTATTGAGACAAAAATAGACGTATAAACCAATGAAATACAGCAGACCCTCAAGGTACAACTTGCCTGACATAGGGGCCAGGGAGATGGCTCAGTGGAATAAGTGTTTCCCTCGCAAGTGCAAGGGTCTGAATTCAATCCCTGGCTCTGCAAAAAAAAAAAAAAAAAGAGTAACAACTTGCCTGACATACAGGTCACTTAGGTTGGGACCAGAATTTTAGTTTTAATTTTCGACCAAAGTCTTGAGTTACGACCCAAATGCTGGCAATTTGTGCCCTCATATGGTCTCAGTTAGAGATACAACCCTTAAAGAGTTCTGGGAGGAACATTGTAACCCTTTCCTGTATGAGGTTAATTGAGAAATCTTAGGCCATTGTCTCTTGAGGGCACCGAGATTTGCCTGTGTACAGGAAAGAGACCAGAGGCTGTGTAGAGGAGCCTGAGTTACAACCTACCCTTGGGAATTTTCTTTCTTTCTTTCTTTCTTTCTTTCTTTCTTTCTTTCTTTCTTTCTTTCTTTCTTTCTTTCTTTCTTTCTTTTTCTTTCTTTCTTTCTCCCCCCTTTGGATTGAACTCAGGCCCTTGCGCTTGCCAGGCAAGCACTTATTCTACTGAGCTGTCTCCTCAGTCCCTGAGTTTTCTAAATAAAAGACACAAAATCAGCTGAATGAGCCTCCAGATAGTTGATCTTTAACAAAGGGAGAAAAAATAGCTTATTTAACAGATGGTTCTGGGAAAACTGGTTATACATGTGTAAAAGAATTAATCAACCTATTTCTCTCACCAGATACTAAAACAAAATCAAAAGGGGATAAAGACTTAGATAAAAATACAGAAAAATTGACTCTCCTAGAAGATAATATAGGTAAAACACCTGAGGGCACTAGGGTTCTTCTGAACAGAACCCTAGTTGCTAAGGAAATAATTCTAAGAATCAACATTTGGGATTATATCAAATTAAAAAAGCTTTTTGCATAGGAAAGCAGTCAAAAGTGAAGAAAAAGCCTACAGAATGGGAAAGATTTTGCACCTATTTCTCTGATACTGGGCTAATATCAAGGATATATTGAACAATTTAAAAAAGAAAAAGACCCACTCAAAAAATGGTCAACTGAAATGAATAGGCACTTTTCAAGAGAAAAGGTACATGTAGCCAATAAGTACATAAAAAATATGCACAGATCTTTGGCCATTGGGGAAATATACTGTAGGAAGAGTGGCTATCAAAGGCTTAACAATAAAACACAAATACTGGCAAGGATGTGGGAAAAAAGGAACCCTTCTGCATTGTTAGTGGAAATGTGAACTACAGATCTTTGGCCATTGGGGAAATATACTGTAGGAAGAGTAGCTATCAAAGGCTTAATAATAAAACACAAATACTGGCAAGGATGTGGGAAAAAAGGAACCCTTCTGCATTGTTAGTGGAAAGGTGAACTAGTGCAACCACAGTAGAAATCAGTGTGGACATTCTTCAAAAACTTATCCCCCTACTGGGAATTTTCCTGGAGGAACTGAAAACGTCATATCATAGTGATATATGTGTGCCTATGTTTATAGCAGCATATTTTGTGATAGCCAAATCTTGGAAAAAACCAAGATGCCCATCACCTGAAGAATGGATGAAAAAGATGTGGTATTTTTATGCAATGGAGTATTACTCAGCTATAAAGAATGATAAACTTGAAGCATTTATATTTAATGGATGCCACTTGAAGATATACTCATAACTAAATTAAACCAGACCCACATGTATAAATATCGTATAGTCTCCCTAGTATAAGAACTCAAAAGAAGAAATACAAATAGGAATAACACAATAAAAGGAAAGCAAGAACTTGAGGATTGGACAATGAGGAGAAGGCAAGGAGAAAAGCTAGAGAAAATGACAGGGGCAAAGCCATACATTTATATGCACAAGATGGGTAAGGCAAGGATCCTGAGAAACAGCAGGTTTTTGAAACTAGCAGTTAATTGGTAGGATTTTCACCATGACTAACTATATATGCTCATACCTGTGAACTAAGCAACTGCACTGAAGAAAGCAATATGTAATAGAAGGGTCACACTTGGAATGCCTGTCATTCTGGTCTTCTAAATATGTACTATTTGTCATGACATACCAACTATTGCCATACTGTCTCTCAAGCAAATGTTTGTTTAAAAAGAAAAATGGGGGTAATAAATGAAAAAAAGAGACAAGAAAAAAAAGTCACAAGACTTTTCTGCTACAATGCTGTATATAGTTAGATTTCTAAATTTCTGTGTAAAAATAGGTAACTTTTTATTCATATTTTTTATTTTTTAAATTTTTTTCTCCATATTCTGTAGAGACCTAAAAGTTTAACATATCAATACTAAATGGAAAATACCTGTTCCATGTTATGCCTAAGATGTTTGATATTCAGACAGATAGTGAGGTTAAACCCAACTGCATATGTTGTAGGATAATAATAAGCTTCTCTTCTGGAGGGTTAACAACCTAAGTTTGCAAACCCAACATTAGAGGAAAAAAAAGGCTGCAAGGACAGCCAACATTTTGGCCCTAGGCTTTCAAGACTCAGGACATAGGAGAACCTGTACTGTAACATCCTGTAACTCAGTTGTGTCCCAAATTTTCTAATCAAGGAGATCATGGGGCCACAGGGCAATGTGATCGATGACATAGAGTGTGCCTAAGGAGAGTCACATGGAGAGAAAACATTCTCTCAGGCTTTCACAGAGAGCAAATTGGTCAAGCAATGGCCGTGACTCATCCACATGGCTGACACTGACAGAGGATCTACAAACTGCAATACAAGGTAACAGGATAAATCCTGAGGATACTTGACTGACCTTATCAGATACAAAAGATACATTTCTTGTTATACAGGTCTTGTTTTATCTTGGTTTTAACAATCCAGCAGAAAAGTATAAAAACAAGTTATTAAAAGTAAAGCCATATTAATATGCTGAGCTTTGAAAGGCTCAAGTCAACAACTTCTCACATTGCCAGTCCTGCAGATAACGCACTACTATTATGGACTACTGGACTATATTGGATTATTTTGCCGAATTCACACACCTACAAATACTTAAATGGCAATGGAACACCCATCTGTAACAAAACTAAACAAAAAAAGGGGGATGCAAAGGAAGGACCGTTTTGTATCTGTATATTCAAAATAATTACGATAGATATACAGCTACTTTCTCGTAATTCAGTGAGAAGAAAGATTTGTACTAATAGTATTTAGACAGCATATCATGTCAGCATCTTGTACTATGAGTAACCACTAAGAAGATAACAATATACAATGTATTAATTATTGAAACTGTCCTATTAATCAGTTTTGAAGCTGTCTCATTGCTGTTTCTCAATAAAATTAATAAAATACATAAATAAAAAAAATTAAAATGCCATTTGACATAGCCATACACTAGGTATCCTCCCAAAAGAGTTAAAGTCATCATAGCACAGTGAGACATGCACACTTGTGTTTATGACAGCCTAATTTACAGTGATAAAGTTATGAAAACAGCCTCTATGCTCTTTGACAGGTAAAGAAGTATATGTGTATGTACACAGTGAAGTATTAGCCATAAAGATAAATTGAATCATCTGTAAGAAATGGGTGACATTTGAGATTGTGATATTAAGTGAAATAAACCAAACAAACGTTGAGTGTCACACAGTTTCTCTTATATAAAAAACTCAAATAGGGGCCCGGGAGATGGTTCAATGGAATGAGCGCTTCCCTGGCAAGTGCAAGGGCCAGAGTTCAATCCCC
>NW_004524697.1:7946873-7951932 GCF_000260255.1 Octodon degus
TAAATATAATAAATGCTTGTTAATGTAAAATATAAGTAAATGCTATATAAATATAAACTACTATACTGATAGTGTTTTAGTTTATTAAGCAGTTTGATCCTATTTTATCTTAGTTGTATAAATTAAATTATTTCATTCTTTAAAACCACAGTAAAAACAGAAATAATACACTGATCAATGCCTTGAAAATAAGATTCTCTAGTAACTATTATGATATTACATTCTAATTATACAGAAAAGCCTATTATATATTTTAGAAGCATTTTTGAGAATACATAGTTAAAGATTGGGTTCCTGCATCATACTGTTAACTTGAATGGGGGCCAGCCAGATAGCTCAGCAGATTAAAGCGCCTGCTTAGGCAGACACAGGGACTGGGGTTCCATTCCTGCCTGCTATGCCAGCCCCACCCCTTGGGTGTGCTGTGAAGGCCATTGACACTGGGTGTGGTGGTGCACACCTGTAATCCCAGTGCTTGTGAGACTTGAAAACAGGAGGATCACGAGTCCAGTCTGTGTAGTGAGACCCTGTAGACCTGGTACTCAATACATGTAAAGAAAAAAATTATGTATTGTTTTTCAGAATTTTTAAGCAACAAGTAATGCTCATGATTACGTGATTCTTTTTGGCAAATCAGGACTATTGTAAACAAGTCATCCCCTGGCTTATGTAGTCCAGAATATGTGTCTTGTGCTACTTATGATGTCATATTTATCATTTGTATTCATTCTCATTTTCTTGTTAAAAACTATGTAGGCTTTTTCCAAAATTCTTTTTATCTGTGATTCATCCTTTTAAATAGAAAGGAATGCATACATATTAAGTTGAAGTAACATTTTTAAATGGATAAAGTTTCAGTGGTTGATTTTTTTGAATTACAGTGTGTTTGAAGAGGCTGACCCAGATTTACAAGAGCTTCAGGCCTCCATGGAGCAGTTACTTAGGGAGCAGCCTAGCGAAGAATGCAGTGAGGAGGAGGAGTCAGGCTTAAAGAACAGTGACGCAGAGCCCACTGCGAATGGCACAGACTTGGCAGCTGAGGAGGACAATCCCAGCAGTGAGAGTGCCCTCAACGAAGAGTGGCACTCCGGTGCGTGATCATGGCTGTGGGGCTTCTTTTTTATTGTGGATAAATATTTCAAGCAGAGTGTATTTTTCTAATATTTGATATGAGCCATATTCAACCTTAAAACTAAGGCATACAAGCACAAGGACGAGGGGTTTGATTCCTGGTCCCATATGCCACGCCAGCCCCATCCCTGGGGCAGGCTGATCCGGCGACCAAGTCCGGATGTGGTGGCACAAGCCTGTAGTCCCAGCACTGGGGAGGCTGAAAACAGGATCGTTATGAGTCTGCATTGAATATTGAGACCCTGCACAAAATACATAAAATGAAAAAAAAAACGAGGCATGCATTTTGTGTCCCTGACTTTTCTTTTCACACAAATATGCATATGTAGCTATTTTTCCCATTAAATTATAGTAATGATTTTTGATATATTTTTATTATTGCTTATTATCCTTTTTTGGTTTATTTCTCCAGTGATAAAGATAATAGTTTCAACTTTTTTTGTTGTTTTGAAACCATTTTTTATTCAGAGTATTACCCTTAACAGGTATACAAAGTTCATGTATTTCAGTAAGTATTTGGGATATAAATGTGAAAAAATTGTTCTGCAGTTATTTTCAAAATTGTGTTTGGTATGTACATGACAAAAATATTATTTATAATTTTCTAATGTTTTCCAAAAATGTTATGTTGTATGTCTTAGGTCATCTGCCATCTGCATGCTTTGTTATGTTCTGGTCTGTGTGTATTACCAACTTTTGCCTATTTTTTTTTTTTTTTTTTTTTTTTTTTGTGGAACCGGGGATTGACCTCAGACTCTTGCGCTTGCCAGGCAAGCGCTTATTCTGCTGAGCCATCTCCCCGGCCCCTGTATCATCAACTTTTAAAACACAGTTCTTAGAACTAAATATAGGGCCCAGAAGTATATTTTACCCTTTTTTCCCCAAATTAAATTACATATGTCAGATTTTTTTTTTTTTAGCCTGGTGGCAATTACTAGAAATGTTTTTACTCTGTTTACATCAAGTGACAATGTATATATTAAAGATTTAGGTTGTCTACTTCAGCAACATTATTCATACATCAGAATTTTAGTCTAGGGTAAGAAAGTATTATTTTTATCGTCATGAAATATCTTTTATTTTTTTGTTTTAGATAACAGTGATGGTGAGGCTCCAAGTGAATGTGAATATGATAGTGTCTTCAACCACTTAGAGGAACTGAGACTTCAGCTGGAGCAAGAAATGGGCTTTGAAAAGTTTTTTGAGATTTACGAGAAATTAAAAGTAAGTACAATGCCAATTAAAATATTAACTCTTGAAGTACGCTGTTTGAATACAACAAAATGATGATGATCTTTATTGCTCATTAGGTTTGTCATCAATATATAATAAGTAAAATCACCAATTACAGAAAGTTAATATTGCAGTGTTAATTTGTATTTGGAAATTTGTAGGCTATTCATGAAGATGAAGATGAAAATATTGAGATTTGTTCAACAGTAGTTCAGTGTATTTTGGGAAGTGAACATCAGCATCTTTATGCCAAGATTCTTCATTTAGTTATGGCAGATGGAGCCTATCAAGAAGGTAAGATTTTTCTTACATATCTTTATATTTTGAATAAATATGAGAAAAAGAAGATGACAAATGTAAATTGCTGAGTTTACGTATATATTTTACCAAAATCAGTATCAGAATCATACATGTTGCTTTTAAGCAATTACAGAATTAACTGTCATAGGGCCAGGGAGATACCTCAGTCACGTAGCACCTACCTGGCAAGCACAAGGTCCTGAGATCAATTTCTGGTACATCCCCCCAAAAATATTAACTATCAATTTTTACTAATATGTCATATAGTTTTATTGACTTAGATTAAGTCAGTGTATTTTAATTTATAAGTAGCATTTAAATTTTAAGAAATTTTAAAGCTTCTATTAGCTCTACAATTCAGAATAATTCATATTAAAGATTCGACAACACATTTTTACACATAAACAAGAATTCATTTTTTGAATAAGAATTTATTTTTAAAGTATTTTCAAAAGAATTAATTGCATTTCTGTAACAATTTATACAAGCTAAAATTGATGGTTTTAAATGTTGATCTTCAATTTTAGCAATCTAAATTTTCACAAAATTTACATGATAGAACTAATTTTTAAAGAGTATTTGGAAAAAGCATATTTGGCAGATGAGCACAAGCAATATCATATGAGGCCAGGAATGAAATCAGAACATGAAGTACATACTCCAAATATCTCTACATTCTCTAAAACAAAACACTCTTTCTAGGAAAGTAGAAAACTTAAGAAATTATGTGAGTCATGGTGTTCATGGGACAAAGCATATTAGTTGCTCAGAAGGCAGATTTTTTTTTTTTTTGGTTTTGAAGCCAATGTAAAAATTTCTCATAATGCTTAAAAAGAAGCAACTACCATACAGTACTGGTCAAGTTTGAATAACATATGGATCACTTAAGGGGGAAAAAATGTTTTCTGGGAACAAGAATCCAAAGGGCTACTCCAGTACAAACTCAAGTGTTAGTCTTTGCAAGTTTCTGTCAGTTATGAATTACAAGTATAATACAGATGTTTTATTTTTCTAGATAGTAAAAGATATTATATATTATTTGTGTTTATGTGTGGTACTAGGGGTTGAATCCAGGGCCATTGTGCTGAGACACATCCCCTGGCAAGCATTATCTAGAATTTGTAGATTTCTGATTTTATTAAGATCTTAGGAAAAAAAGGGGGCAGGTAACCTGCTCAGGTCTCCCTTCTGTCCCTCTCTTGGAAGGAGTTTTCTCTTCCCCAATAAATATATTCATTTAAAAATAAAAAATCTTAGGCTCCATCTTCTAAAAATAGGACTACAAGGACCAGAGATATAGCTCAGCGGCATAAGCGCCTGCCTGGTGAGTGCCTGGCAAGGCCCTGAGTTCTATCCCTGGTACCTAAATAAATAAATAAATAAATAAATGGACTACAATGAAAAATATCCTCAGTAATTCTTACAATATTTGGATTTCATGGGTCTGTTCTCACAATACGTTGCAGTGAACTTTCCTGGCATGAAGCCTGAGGATGATTCTGAGAAAGCAAGTCTGTGGAGGATGTTGCACAGGTGCTGTCTGGATTGGACTGCTCGTCCTCCAGGCAGTTCTCCACAGTATTTCTCATGGAGCTTTTCACACTGATCAGCAGCGATATGCTTTGGCTTCAGCTGTGCTCGTCATGTATCTAGAGAGCTTTTGTTTTGCCTCTTAAGTGGAGATCTATAGTAACCAACTGAGCCACAAGGTAAAATTGACACTCTTTAGATGACTGAGTGGCTTCAACAGAATACATGCCTACCTGGAAAGTTAGCCCCCTCAAAGGCCAAGAATCAGGCTAGGCTAATAGGTCCCTCAAGAAATGGTATCACATTTTTCTCTAATATACAGATAGAAAGGAAAGGACTACACGATTCTTTAGTCTAGAAAAAAGAATATAAAGCAGTTAAAGCCAAGTGACTATCTTTAAAACAATAAACAAGACTGGTAATCTTTTTAAAAAAATCTTAGTATAGCTCATAAAATGGTACAACTAATATAGCCACTACATAAACTAGTTGTAAAATGTATATTGCATTATTCAAAAAAGTTAGCTTGCTGTTCTGTATGGTTGATTATCAGGTAGGTAAAGGTTAGGCAGTGACTGGATTTAGATATAAATTTGTCCATAATATGACCAATATTTTAGAAATCCTAAAAATATTGTCTTCTAGCCCATATTGGAGATAATAAAACCATGTGGTGATTACATGTTCTGTTCTCTGTATTGGATGGGAGGGCAAAGTCAAGGGAAAGAGAATAAAATTTTATTTAGCTGATTCAAAGTAGTATCCTGTCATTACAGTATGTATTAAAAATATTGTTCAAGCATATTTCTGTTTTATTTCACTGGAAATTTAGTACAGAAAAAATAGTCTAAACAATTCAATGCTG
>NW_004524697.1:7952337-7956348 GCF_000260255.1 Octodon degus
TATAAGCATCAGTAATTGCACCTTTAATAAAGCTTCTATTGATTAGTCCGTGGCAAGGTACTGTACAATGTCAGAAGTCAAAGAGAACTAGGACAATTTGTAAATTAAGTATACGATTCTTAATAGGTTCCCTCCATAAGGAGAGGAATACAACAGTGATCAGAACTAGACTGACGAGGGCGCCAGGTACTCGGAGCAGTGACCCTGGCAGCCAAGCTCATGGATTCTTAAAAGAAAACACATATCTTCCTTCCACATTCATTTTAAATGGAATGTTGTACTGTACTTATGAAACAATTCTGCACAGCAGTTAAAGTGATTCTATACAGTAGCTAAATGATAATTTCTATCTATTCAGTTAAATTAGCATATGATAACTTATAAAATAATTTTGTTTAGTTGTGTATGTAATTAAATAAATAAAGCCATAAGAAGAAAGAATATCCATTAATTTAGGCTAATGGGTTTAGGATGTGGCTCAGTGGTAGAGCACATGTCTAGTATGTACAAGGCTCTGGGCTTGATCTGGAGGAAAGGGAGGGAAGGAGGGAAGCACACAGAGACACAGAGAGAGAAAGAGAGGAGAGGAGAGAGGAGAAGGGAGGTGGAGGAGAGAGGACAGGAGGAAGAGAATATGGGAGAGGGAAGGGGGAAAGAGAATGAAAGAGAAAGGAAGGGAGGAGATGGGAGAGGAAGAAAGGGAGAAGGAAAAAACAGGAAAGAAGGAAACTAGAAACAAAAGGAGGAAGGAAAGGAGAGAGCCAAAACATATACAAATACAGAGTTAATTATGTTATTACACCATAACAATATGCAGATATTGAAGTTGATGTGAAATACCCATGATTATACTTTTCATATGGAAAAGTTGAAAACTTTTCAGAGTGCCTATAACCTACTTTGTGAATCCCACCATTAACAATTTTTAATCTTTATCATCTTGCTCTTATTTATCCTTCTTTCCATTCATAATATATCTTAAATGAAAAAAACTCAAGTCTCAAAGCTGTATTTTGGTGTAATTTTTGAAAAGATAAATATAGTAAAGAAATCTGAAAGATTTATTATAATTGTTAGCATTTGTTGTCCTTTTGATTTGTTGCTTCCTACTTTATTCTTTTTTACATTGTATGAATATCTCATTGGTGTGTGCTATTGTAGTGGAAACTGCATATAAAACTGCGTTCAGTCTTTTCATTTATTATGAAAAATGAGTTTTTTAACTAAGCAGATGTGATTTGAAATAAGGTGATTTAAATTTTTTTCTATTTTCTACAGATAATGATGAGTAATCCTCAGGACTTTCTTTAATCTTCAACTGTATTGAATTTGGCTCATCAGAATAACAAGCTTCAGTGGGAAATTAGAGATTACTTATAAGAAATACCAGATTTCAGATGGGCATGATTGCTGCATGAAAAAGATGGAAAAACCTAATTTGTCAGTTAAGAGTCTAGCATTTTAGCTATTTGATTTTGTTTGTTGAATTTTATAGTTAAATACTGTATAATATACACTTGATCAGATCACCAACCAAAGCTTTAGCAGCACTGACCCAGAACTGGACCCAATGATTTTGAAGCATTCCCATGCAGGAAATGTCTTAGACAGAAGGACTTGCCTCTGTACGAGAGACCTGCCCGGGATTTTTCACTGAAGTAGTTACGTATGGCCCTTTTACCCACATCTGGAGCGCTTGTTTGTTTTCATCCTGGCCAACAGTTCTGCACTAAGTAACCTTGTCAAGGGCTCTACTTAAATCTTTACATTTTGAAGTGGAATTTTTAGCTTTGAAGTTTATATTCTCAAGTCATTTTTCAACCAGTGTGTCTCCTGAACTAGCTGAGTGGAAACAGGTTGTAGAAACAAGTTTTAGAAATCACTGAAAGATTTAATTATAAGTGACTGACAAAATTTTATTTCCTGATATTTAAAAAGTTGGTTAATTCTACTTCTTAAGGACCAGAAATATTGTCTTAAAAATTAGGCTGAGGCTTTACACTGACCCAGCACCTAGCATAAAGTTGCCCTTTGGTGTTTTACTTCCTCTTGTACATATGCTTCAGGAATGATATGAGGTTAAGAAAGAAAAAGGAATTATTTTTATTTTGACAGTGACAGTTTGGGTAACTAATGTGCGTACATGTTTGCCATTTATTTTTGTTGAGAGGACTGACTTAGGTTATAGTGAGATGTCGGTCACGCGTCAGTTACACCTCACCAAGTATCCCATGGATTCACTAGAAATGCCTACCGTGAGATGTTTTTAGGAAAAAAAACAGAGTTTTTGAACTTCTGAGTACAAAGCAGCCTGGTTGGCATAATCTATAATTTAAAAAATAAAATCTTCCCTTGCAGCACTATCAGTACTATGTTGACTTTATTATGTATATTATTTCTAATATCCAAAACTAAACAGTTGATTTTGTTTATATTTCTATTAAATTTTTATTATCTACCTGAAGTAAATTATTGTCTTTATTTATTAGCACTTTTCTCAATAAGATGCTTTTGTACAGAGCTGAGAATAATTGGTTTTGTCCCTGATTATCACCTTTTTAATAGAGGAACATTTGAATTGTGCACTTGAATTCTCTACAATGCTGAGAGGTGAGAATTATTGGAAGCATTATTTGTTAACCACTAGAAAAGCAAATGGTGGTATAACACAGTAGAAAAGAAGCTGTTTTATCCTCTATTTCAAAAGATGTCACATACCCAGAGATGGGATTACAGACCAGACTTGTGCCATCTCTAGCCAATTGGGGGTAAATGGCAGTAGAATATTGTGCAGGTGGACAAGAGAACTGTCATTGCTCATTAAAGTTTGTTACGGAGGTCAGTTGTGAAATGCGTGTGCATCTATAGCTCACGGAATGGCACTCCAAAAAGGAATTATCAGAGTCCTTTTCTTGTCTCCATTTAAGAGGCAAGAACATTGAGTTGTAACATGAAATTAAGCCACCTACATAAAGGGTCAAGGTTAAACCCATAGGTCTTACACAGTGCTGTTAGTTGCACATACATTTGAAGTTTATCATCTGTTTCCTACTGAAAAATAATTTTTAATTTTATTGGTACATTTTAGATGTACATAATGATAATATTCATCATAGGGAATTTATACCTGTACATGATATATCTTGCTTCTTTTCAAAAAACAGATTTTTAGACTTAATATTTTTTTGGGGGGTTCTTGTTTTGGGGAGGGTTTTTGGATGGTGGTGTTGTCAGGGGGGAAAGGAATTGTTTTGCCTTTATTTTTTGAGACATGATCTTTAGCCCAGACTGGCCTTGAACTCACAGTGATCCTTCTGCCTCAACCTCCCAAGCACTGGGATTATAGACATGCGCCACCATGCCCAGAAGCTTTTAAATGGTATAGTTAATTTTTTTTCCTTGTAAGTTAACACATATCCTAGCCCTTATCACCAGATAAAGCTTTTAAGTCCCTAAATTTGGGGACTATAAGAAGAAGATAAGACACACACAAAATCCTAAACTTGTAAATGCAGACCAACCTTCAAAAGATTTTGAGCCTTGAACACCAAAACCTGACTAGGCCAGGGGACTTTAGATTCTAACATAATCTGAGGTAATCGCTTGCTAGCAGTAACCCGGGTAACCTAATGGTGCCAATCCAGTGCTTCTCAGAAGAAAGGCTCACTTCTTTTTGGCCTGAAAAGCACCACACATAAATTTTCATGACCAATGGCTAACATGGTAGCAAAGATAAAACAGCACACAGGAAATCAAGACAGCAATTAGGAAGTAGCACGATTAGGATCTTCACAGGCTTTAGATGCTCTGTGCAAAACAAATATGCTTCTGTTTTAAAAATGATCAACAGGAAAATATTATAAGGAAAGAAAACATTAAAGATGATATACATTTGAAAGCCAAGTAGAATTCATACTCGTGAAAAATTCAGTAACCAAAATTGAGAATCACCCTGGCACCACATGCCATACTGGCCCCAACTCCAGACACGCTGAGCCGGCCACCAAGACC
>NW_004524697.1:7956833-7960355 GCF_000260255.1 Octodon degus
CTATATATCTATCCTAGCCACTTTGAATACACAGATACAAAATGGACATTCATCTGTATCCCCTTTTTTTGTTCCGTTATTTGAATGTTATAGGTGTGCAAACAGTGAGAAAGTCTTAACACGTACGTGTTCCATGGGTGTCCCAGAAGAAAAGAATGGGGTAAAGTAATTCACTAAGGAGAGAAAAGGTTTTTTTTTCATTTTAAAAATTTATTTATTTATTTTGACAACTCATACAGAATTTTACTTAACAAATAATATTAATTTCACAGTATTTGTTGTAATACATGGTATTGTCTTACAACCAGCTATTCATATGACCAGATAGGAGAGAAAAGTTGAGAGTTCTTCAGAACTACTACAGCACATCAATCCATGGGTTAAAGAATCTCAGTAAATTTTAGGATAAAGTAAAAGAAACACAGCTAGTCTCTCTCAACTGAAATTATAAAAAATGAAAATCAAAGATTAAAAACAAATGCAACCTTCTAAGAAATGATAAGAATAGTTTGTTTTCGAAGATGGAAGTGAAACTGAAATGATACTTTGGACACAAAAAATATATGTCATTCTAGGATTAATGCTGTATTAGTCTTGTTACTGTAACAAAACACTGGAGGCAGAAACATGATAAAGAAAAGAGGTTTGTTTAGCTCATGGTTTTGAGGGCTGCAACCTCAAAAAGCATTTCTCAGGTTCAAGCTTCTGCAATGACCCTCACAGGAGCTTTGCTTTGAAACACTTTGAGGGCCGGTGGTGAACTACAGACTCCACTGGGGCCACACCATCTGAGAAGTGCCCTGGGAGCCACACCCCCCAGCACATGAACCTTTGGGGACACTCGAGTCATATTCACACTATATACTTAGCAAAAATATTTCTTTTTTTAATGAACAGCTGTCTTTTTTTTTTTTTTATGTATTTGGTTGTTGCAGGGTCTCACTATGCAGCTCGGACTTGTGGTGGTCCTCCTGTTTTCAGCCTCCCCAGGGCTGAGATTACAGCCACGTACCACCACGCCTGGCTCAGCAGCCAGAATCAGAGCAGAGAACATTTACCAAGGCAGACTATATTTTGGACCTAAAAAACAGCCAACTTTTAAATTCATACAAAGAATATTTTCTGAACACGAAGTTGAATCCATTTTAAGGTTTTTGGAAGAATCTCCAAATATGTGGACCAAAGGAGAAATTACAGCCAAAATGAGAAATATTTTTAAATAAATGAGACTTAAAATGCAACTCAATTCGTAGACTGTGTCTTTTGGGGATCAGGTGCTGGCATTGAATGTGCTCTGTGGACCAGGCCGACCTCACTCAGATGGGCAGTTCTCTTTCTTCAGCTTCCCCTCAGTTGGTGAGATTACAGGCATGTGTCACCATGCCTAGATGTTTCTAAAACAGAGCTTAAAATGTAATTTTACATAAACTAGGAGGATCATTATGAGTTCAAGACTTGTTTGGGCTACAGAGTGAGGTAAGACCAGCTTGAGCTGCATAGCAAGATTTTTTGAAGTAAAAAATCAATAACTTAAGTTTCTACCTTAAAAAAACAGAAGAAACAATAAATCCAAATCAGGCTTTTCTGAAGAGATGATTGTTAAGGTCGCAGAACAGTGGCATGTAAATAGAGAGGTGGAAAGCTAATACTTTAAAAACAATTTAAAAAAGCAATAAAACTCATAAATCTCTAGCTAAAAGATAAAGACGTAAATCAGACATTGCAAGACTGCTAGATGGTAAATCACTGCAGATGTAAGAAACCCTAAAAGGACAATAAGGGAAGATGAACAATTAATGCCAATATATTTGAAAATGTCATAAAAATGTGTTTTTCCTAAGCAAAGAAATACCTGTGCTAGATTAATGTGACAGCTCACCATGCATTGAGTGGCTTAAACCACAGAAATCTGTTTTCTAATCATTCTAGAAGATAGAAGCCCAGCATCAAGGTTCCTGCTGATCGGATGGCTGGTGAGGGCTTTCTTCCTTGCTTGTCAGTGGCCACATTCCACTATGTTCCCATGTGGATGTCCCCCAGTGGCATTGGAGGAGCTGGAGGTGCACTCTCATCTTCCTCCTTCGAAGACACACTGTAGGCTCAAGACTTCACTCTTTGGACCTTACATTAAGCACCTCCACTGGAACCACTCGATATGAGGGTGTCAGTGTGAATTTTGGGGAGGGTCACAAACATTTAATGCATAACAATACCCAAGCCTCCCCCCAGAAGACAAAGAAATCAGACTAGCCCTATGTCCAAGTATAAAACAGAATTTTTATAAAGCCTTCCACAAGGAAATCTTTGGGCCCAGATGGTTTCATTGATGAATTCCATCAAACATTTCTGGAAGAAACAGCGCTAGTTCTACCCAAGCTAGACTTAGGGAACATAGACTACAGAGACTATTTCCCCTCCTGTTGCCAAACAACACAGCATTACCTGTTGCCAAAGCCAAATCAAACAAAATAATAACTTTTTAAAGAACTACAGGCTTACATGTCCATGCAACTTGATGGAAAAATCATTTAGTAATATATAGATACTGCATCCTACCCAAGTAGAATAGAAGCCAGGAATGCAAGATTAGTTTAACATTTGAGAATCAACTAATTTAATTCATTGTATTGCCAAACTAGACAAGCCCTATGATCATCTCAGTGGATGCAAAAAAAAAAAAAAAAAAAAGTCACTTAAATCCAGATTCTACTCTTTAAAAAAAATCTCTGCAGATGGAACAGAAGCAAAATACTTCAATCTGATAAATGTCACCTAAAAAATAAACTAACAAACCCAGAGCTATCATGCTTAAAGCTGACAGCCAAGTTTTGTCCCTAAGTGGCAAAAGCAAGGATTTCTATACCACTTACATTCTACTTTGAACCTGGAGTTCTCACCATTTAGTAATGAATAAATAATAGTGATTAAATCAATGCCTACAGGTTGAAAAGAAGTAACTTTGTTTACTAATGTCTTAGTCATGACATGGAAAGTCCTAAAGAATTTGCAAAAATGCTATAAAAATTTCTGAAAGTTAAGCATAATTGCAGGCTTCAAGGTCAGTATTAAAAATCAATTTCTGTATATTAACAATCAGAAATGGAAAATTTGTAAATATCATTTATAATAACATCAAAATATGAAATACTGGTGGATGAGGTTGACAAAATAAGTGCAAGATTGCTATACCAAAAACTGCAAAACAAGGCAGAAAAAATTTAACTTCTAAGTAACTATATATTCCCTATTTATGAATCAAAACATAACATATTATTTCCAAGAAAACATAGAAGAAATCTTAGTTTAAAGGTTTAGCAAAAGTTACTTCAGCAGCTAAAAAGTGAACAATGAAAAATAAAATTAATTTTACTTTATTAAGACTGCAGGGGCCAGAGAGATGGCTCAGTAGAATAAGCACTTCCCTGGCAAGCGCAAGGGCCTAAGTTTCTTTCTTTCTTTCTTTCTTTCTTTCTTTCTTTCTTTCTTTCTTTCTTTCTTTCTTTCTTTCTTTCTTTCTTTCTT
>NW_004524697.1:7961980-7963000 GCF_000260255.1 Octodon degus
ATGCTCAATCCCCCATTGCCAGGAAATAAAATCAGATACTGTTTTAAAAATGGAAAGGCAAGCCACACCCTGGGAAATGTTTGAAAACATATATGTGACAAAATATTATGTACAAAACATTTAAAGAACTTAATAAGTCAAACAACCCAGTATGAAAAATGGGTAAAATATTTGAATATGTGCTCCCACAGATCTTAAATGTCTCCCTAAAGATCCCATTGCTGATCTGAGCCTGTGGGGCTACTACTGAGAGAGAGTGGAGCCTCTAGGAGGTGGAGTCTAGTGTAATGGAAAGGAAATTAGGCCATTGAAAGCCTGCCGTTAAAGAGGATATTAGAAGCCCAGCCTCCCCCTCTTCTTTCACCCTTGCTTGCCTTCTCTTCCCTGCCGCCTCCCTCTTCTTTTCGCTCTCTTGTTTCTTTCCTCCTGCTGCCCCTCTACTCCTTCCCCTCTTTCTTCCCCACTTTTGTCTCCCCCTTCTCTTATTTCCTCCCTCTCTCCCCCTCCCTCCCTCCTTTGTCTTTCTCCTCCCTTCTCCCATCCTAACCCCTCCTCCTTCCCTCTGACCCTCCTGTAGTAGCACCATGGGGTGAGTGGCTTGGCCCCACCGCACGCTTTCCTCTGTGTGGATGCCTCTCCACGGGCCTAGAAGCAGTGAACTGAAACCCCTAATACAATGAACCTAAATAAATATTTCTCCCTTAATGTTAGTTACTTTAGGTATTTTGTCAGAGCCAAAAAATAACCAAGATCTGTCAAACACCTAGGGAATTCATATATTTGAGAATGTTCATATATAAACTTAGGGAGCTCATTGTCCATCTCAGTTCTCTGCTTGACTTAAGAGCAATAGCTACAGGTCACAGTAGTGGAATGTGCTGTTCTGGGTGTCTAATTTATTTGAAGCTTGTGTTAACTACATTCTGGCCTAAAACCACAAGTACCAAATACATTTATATTATCAAAAAAAGAAAGCTTGGGCCAGGGATATAGCTCAGTGGCACAGTGCCTGCCTAGCAA
>NW_004524697.1:7963700-7965750 GCF_000260255.1 Octodon degus
CTTCCAGAAATTTTATATCTAGATGTAATGCAATCCAAATCAAAATGAAGGGCTGGGGAAATGGCTCAGTAGAATAAGCGCTTCCCTGGCAAGCGCAAGCACCTTAGCTCAATCTCCAGTTCTGAGAAAAAAAAAAAAATCAAAATGAATGCCATCAGAACTTCCCACAAAACTAGAGAAAATAATCCTAAAATTTATATGAAACCAGAAGGAACTCAGAATGGCAAAAGCAATCTCAGCAATACAAGCAAAGCAGGAGGTATCACAATCCCAGATTTTGAGATATATAGCAAAGCTACAGCTATAAAAGTAGCATGGCATTGGTTGACAAAAAAAATAAAATAAAGATGTAGTTCAGTGGAACAGAATATAGGATTCAGAAACAACCTCAGGGATGTTCAGTTATCTGATCTTTGACAAAGAGACCAAGCACATATGCTTGATAAAGGATAGCCTCTTTATTAAATGGGGAAACTGGGTACATAGGAGATGGTGCCTCTCAATCAGGATAATTTTATCCTAGCAAAAGAAACTCTAGTTCAGCTGTTAATCCACCTTTCCCACCCTTGTTAAGATGCTGTAGGTATTTAAGCAGAGACAAAACAAAGAAAGAGGCTGGACACGTTTCTGATGTATAAGGACCAGGGAAGCACTTTTGGACGCCAGCCAGACATTTAAGATCTGTAACGTGGGAAGGGTCTAATGACTGACTTTATTAATAAACTCTTTTTTTTTCCAGTTTTTGGTATGACATGGAAATAATTCTCACTGCTTCAAGTATACATATGTAGGTGATTGAATCCAGAACCGTATATCTCACCATGTACTATACTAAACTAAAATAGGTTAAAGGTCTAAATGTTAGAACACTAACACTTAATCTGCTAGAAGATAAAATGATAAAACTCTTAAAGACATAGGCATTAGCAAGGATTTTCTGGACAGAACTTCAATGGCACAATAAACAACACCAATAATCAGCAAATTGGGTCATATCACATTAAAAATCTTACCTCAAAGGAAACAACCAGTAGAGTAAAGAGACATCCTATGGGGGATAACTCAAAGGACTAATGCTGAGATATATAAAGAACTCAAAAAATTATACCCCAAAATACACCTAATTTAAAAAATGAGCAACAGAAATAGATGCTTCTCAGAAGTATAGGGGCCAATAAATACATGAAAATTATTTCTGTACATAAATGCAAGTTAGAACAACACTAAGATTCAGCTTACTCTAGAATGAATGGCTATCATAAGGAAATCAAGAGTTGGGAACAGTGGTGCATACCTGTAATCCCAGCACTTGAGATGCTGAGGTAGGAGGATCACTTTGAGTTCAAGGTCAGCCTGAGCTAAATAGTGAGTTCAAGGCCAGCCTGCACTACAAAGCAACCTGCACTACAAAGCAAGACCTTGCCTCAAACAAGCAAACAAACAAACAAACAAATTTTGAAAAAGAAAGAAATCAAATAATAACAAATGTCGATGATGCTGAGTGCTAAGAAGAAACCAACATTGTTGGGAATGTAAATAGTACAGCTACTATGAACTTTGCATGGTGGTTCCTCAAAAAACTAAATGTAGAGATTCCATTCAACTCAGCTATTCCCTTCTAGGTATCTTTCTCAGAGAGTTGAAGTCGTCACATTACAGTAATCCATGCATATACTTGCTTGTAACAGTACAATTCATAATAACAAAACCTTGGAAGTAGACTATATGTTCACCAACAAATGGATGGATAAAGAAACAGTGATATTTACACACAACAGTCATTTGTAGGAAAATGGATGTACCTTGAGACCACAGTGTTAAGTGAAATAAATTAGACATACAACTTACGTGAGTCTACAGATAAAAGAAGATTATGCCCTAAAAATTATAAATAATGCTTGAACAGGGTATTCTGTGTGCATCTTGTACTATGGGTAATCACAAAGAAGATAACAATGTACAATGTATTAATTATTGAAACTTTCCTATTAATCAGTTTTGAAACTGTCTCATTGATACTTGTTTCTCAATAAAATCAAATAAAAAAATT
>NW_004524697.1:7965850-7968418 GCF_000260255.1 Octodon degus
AAATAAAAAAATTCTAAAAATTAAAAAATAAAAATTATAAAGAACAGATTATACTGGTTCCCTCATCTGTTTTCTAGATGGTGAGAATTTAGATGTAGCAGACGCTGTAATGCAGTAAGACTTTTGACAGGTAAGTTATTTTTAAAATGGGATGGACAGAGTCACCAGGGCATTCTTCTCGAATGAGCTTCCAGACCCTCATTCTTACATGATCCCCTCCCCAGCATGGACAAAACTTATAAATATGAAAACTAGCACACTTGTAATTATGCTACATTATATAGCAAAAATAGCAATTATCCAGAAGGACCTAATCTAATCCTATGAGCCATTTAAAGGGACAGGATTTTCTTCAGTTTCAGAAGGGAAAATCAGAGAGAATGTGGGAAGGTTTCAGTGTGCTTGGAGGTAAAGGCAGCCAGGTTGGGAGGGATTTGGGGGAAAGCAGTCTGGCTGACAGCCGAGGAGACAGGGACCTCAGACCTATGACTACAAAGGGCTGATTTCTGCCAGTAACCTGAGTGAGCCTGGAAGCGAATTCTTTCCTAGGGCCTCCAGACAGCAGCCCTGTAGATAGGAGCCAACCCTTCGATTTCATCTCTGGAGACCATAAGCAGAGAACCCAGCCACACAGTGCCAGCTTTCTGATCTACCAAACCATGAGATAATAAGTAGGGCTTTTAAGGGGCCTGATTTGTGATAATTTGTTATGTGGCAATAAAAACTACTATACTAAAACTGTATTTTTCTCTGTGCGGTTCTGTCATTTTTTTTTTTTTCCATAGCCTTTCAAGCTCTTTTATCAGGTGCAAACGCACTTAAGGGTTGTTACATTCTCTTGACCAATCTTAATCCCTTTTTCATTACAAGATGACCCTTTTAATGCCTAGTATGTTGGCTTTGATATCTACTTTTTGTAAAATTAATAAAGCTACTCTAGCTTTCGTTCAGCTGGGATTATTGTATATTATTTTCCAACTTTTTCATTTCAGTGTCTTTCTATGTGAAAGATGATTCCTTTTAGACATTCCTTTGCTGTTTAACTCTGTCCACATCTGAAAATAGGTTTATATTCTCTATTTTTTTTTTAAGAAAAACTTGTTTTGATGGTTATTGAATTCTAGCTGATGGAGTTTTTCTCTAGTACTTAAAAGATGTTCAGCTATCTTCTTGTTGCTATCATTTCAGATAAGAACTCTACTATCAGACAGCCTGTGAATGTGTTTTTATCCCTGGCTGCTTTTAAGAGCTTTATCACTGTTTTTCTCAGAGATTGATTATTATTTGCTTTGGTGTTATTTTTTTTTTCAGGTTTAATGTATTTAAGGTTTGTTCAATTTGGATCTGTTTCATAGTTTTTTCATCAAATTTGGAAGATTTGTGGCCATTATTTCCTTTCTTTTATGTTTTGTTTTATTTTGTTTTTGAGACATGGTCTTAGTTGTAGCCTGGGCTGGCCTCAAACTCGTGGCAGTCCTTGTGCCTCAGCTTCCCAAATGCTGGGGTAACAAGTGTACGCCCCCACACATGGCTCATCGTTTAATTTCCTAAAGTGGCAAAATATTCGTAAGATAAAATTTACCATTTTAGCCATTTTAAAAAGTGAAGTTCAGTAACATTTGCTAAATTCACTTTGTTGGGACTGGGGAGATAGCTCAGCCATCTAAGCGCCTGCCTGGCGAGAGTAAGGACCTGGGTTCCACCTCCAATCTCACATGCCACTGAAACCAGGCAGGTGGTGAACGCCTGTAATCCCAGTGCTGGGGAGGCTGGAAGCAGGGGGATCACTGAGAGCTCACACTGCTTAGTGAGACCCTGTACCAAATGAATGAATAAATCAAAGATTTAAAACATTTAAATTCATTTTGTCATGTGGCCCTCGCCACCGCCCATCTCCCAGACAGGATCTTCATCCTCCCGATATTCCTTAAGCAGCAACTTCCCACTCTTCGCTCTCTTCAGCCCTGGCAAGCATTCTGTTTGTGTGAACTGGCTGTGGTTGTGGTTGCTGAGACTATTTTCTTTCTCAACCCTTATCTCCTCTCTTCCTGGGACTCTAACTGGATGAGATTAAGCAGCTCCATGTTATGAGATCTGTCTCGGGGCGAACCCCTCCACTGTCTGTCACTTAGTCTTGTGAAATCCAGCCTCTGCTCTCCATAGGAGGAGGTGTGGGCCAAGCCGGTGAGGCTTCATCCTGTGTGTCTCCCAGACAGTAAACTGAGGCAGTGGGGGAGCTGTCTTTGTTTCCTGTCTGCTGGAGCTGACTGTCCTCTGTTGCCTGTGTCCTACCTGAAAACCACTGAGCTACTTTTCCTCTAGTTTTTAAATTATGTAATCCTTAAGGATATATCTAATCCTCATTGTCACATCTTGGTCAAAATTTGTATTTTCCTAACTTTTAACTTTGTATGTTTATTTATTAATCTTCAGTCTTTTCCGTTTTCTCCTAAAATCCTATAAGGATATACATTTCCAAGTACATATTGCTTAAATTGCTTTCTAAAAGTTTCATGTATTATTGTTGTTGTTCAACTTTTATTATTTTCTAATTTCCATTTTGAATAT
>NW_004524697.1:7968518-7970260 GCF_000260255.1 Octodon degus
TTAAACTCTTAAACTCAGGTCCTTGTGCTTGCCAGGTAAGTGCTTGGACCACAAAGCTATCTCCTCAGACCTTGATTTATATTGGATGTACACTTTATTTACAATTGTGTTGTTAAGTTTCCAAACTATTCTTTGCCTGTTTTGTTTTGTTACATTGTGGTCAGACTATATGGTCTATATCAAAAGTTGGCAAGATTTTCTGTAATGAGGACATAATTTTCTACAGCTACCATTTGTTTCTGCCACTGGCAATGCAGAAGCAGCCATAGACAGAAGTAAATAAGAGTAGCTTCTTCCAATAAAATTTTATTTACAGAAACAAATAGTGAGCTGGACTTGGCCCAAATATCATAATTTATCTAGCTTTTTTTCTAAATGATACTATTTCATTGAAATGTGTTAAGTGACGTTCTTTTCTTTCCTTCTGTTTCTTTTTTTTCTTCTTCTTCTTTTTTTTTTTTTTTTTTGGTGGTACCAGGGATTGAACTCAGGACCTTACATTTGCCAGGCAAGCACTTATTCCCCAGCCTGACGTTCTTTTCTAAAACAATATGCACGCTGCAGAATCCAAGGTCTATATCCTCATTAGTAATCTTCTAATTTAGTGTTATTCAACTTATTATCTACTGATTTTTACTGTTTCCACTAATTACTGAGAAAGATGTGTTAAAATATTTCATTATGATAATGGTTGTGTGTATGTTTCTTACAATTTTATCCATTTTTACTTTAGGGTATACTCTATATTTTGATTTGCTCTTATTAGGTATGTATCATTCTTATAAACGAAACTTTTTTATAATATAATTTTTTGAGGACTGTGAGGCAAAAAGCACAGTTAACTTAAAAGCAAGAGGACTCCACTGTTATCAATATAGTCTCAGAGTGTTGAAGCTGGTTGATTCCAGTGAGATCTGACTGTTGAGTATTCAGAACTTTAATGAAATGCCTGTCAAGCCAGTGGTAACCTCAAGTGAAACATGAATAGAGAAATCACATCAGAGAATTTTGCAAATGTTCCAGATCAAGGCTTTTTTTCCCCTTGTGAAAGCCATTTGATGGAATCTAATCTACTTTTCAGACCTTTTATTTAATTTTTCTCTTTAAATTAAGTGCTATTAATATATGAGCATAAATACAGAAAAGCATTCAATCGTAACTGCTCAGCTCAACTACTTTACAAAAGCATAAGATATTCATGTAGCTAGTGTGTAGGTAAAGAGAGAGTGTGACTAGCCCTCCAGGAGACCATTCTATCATATAACCTCTGTCTTTTCTTCTAACACCTCAGATATACTGTGAACTATATATAAATGGAATTGTGTGAACTCGTTTGTGTTTAGCACCCTTGTCTGATATTGTGCTTATGAGATTGATACATGGTTTTATACTTGCTGTAATTTGTTTACCTGATTCATTTGAAAGATCCCACATCTTGTTCATTGTATTATTGACAGTTGGGCTATTTCTAACTTTTGAATGTTTTGAATCCAATTGTGGTGAATGCTTTCCTTCATATCTTTTGTTGAGCCTGTCTATGAAATTCTGTTGAGTATTATAGACATCCTATTGAGGGGCTGGGTAGATAGTTCAGTGGCAAAAGTACCTGCCTGGCAAGCAAAAGGTCCTGAATTCTATCCCTGGTACGCCCTTCCCCCACAAAAAAAAAAAAAAAAAAAAAAAAAAAAGACTGGTCTGAAAGCTAAGATCTACCACAAACAGTACCATGCAGAGAAAATACA
>NW_004524697.1:7970360-7993975 GCF_000260255.1 Octodon degus
TGTTGAGTATTATAAAAATATAATTTTTAAAACTTTTCTTTTTCCTATGGTGCTGGGGATAGAAACTAGGGCCTCATGCATGCTAGGCAAGTGCTCTCCCACTGGGCTCTACCTCCTGTCCGAAAGATTAAGATTTGGAGCCTGAAGATCTACAAGTCTCAGTCTTAGTAGTGCTATTTTTTCAAAGTGGTTGTACCAAGTTCATACTCCCTGCAGGAATAAATGAGTGTCCCCATTGCTCCACATCCTCGCTAATAAATAGTTGCAATTTATTTTTAATTTCATTTACTACTACAGTGTTTACTAGTACAATTTCCATTTATTTCAAATGTGTTTGGAAGTTGAAATATATACAGAAACCAAAGACAGCCTGTGTAGGAGAGTCAAGAAAAACTTGCAACTCTTAAGAGTTGTACAATACACTTTCCACTTCCAGCTTTAACATAAATCAACAAGTTTAATTTATTTTTTTTCGGAACCAGGGATTGAACTCAGACCCTTGCGCTTGTCATGGAAGCGCTTATTCCACTGAGCCATCTCCCTGGCCCCAACAAGTTTAATTTTTATAACAATCATAGGACTAAGAAGGAGCTCATTATTATTCTCCTATGAAACAGAAAGCTTGGAGTATCTATGATGCCCAGAGGTCTCTGCTGTGCAGACATATTTAGGCTAAAGCCTGGATCTTCTGAGCGGAATTCATGTGGGCTTTCCACCTCCTGTGACTAGCCATGCTAGTGGGCTCAGGAATGGTAGCGCATGCAATCTTTACTCTGCTATCTGATCTATGACTGATGATAAAATGCAATTGTACCATGAATATTTACTTATACATTGACAGATAATATTTGGGTAGGATATAAAAATGACATCTCAATGACCATCAGCCATGTGCAACCTGCAGCCTGCCTTTTAAACGTTTTTTGTTTGTTTTAACATTTTTTAACAGAGAGAAAAGGCAGGATGTGGGTTGGACACATCTGTTAGAACCTTAGATGACTAATACAGATTAGGACTACTCCATCTTCTCATATCTTTTTAACAGCGTCACCGGCATACCATGACATATCTATGTCACAAGCCCAGTAGACATAGATAGGCATATACAGTGATCATAGGAAAATTCCAATAGAGAAATGGATTTAGAATTATGCCTTTTATAAATTCCACAGAACTCATTTAACAAATACTGTGCTTGAATGTTACTATGTACTTGGCCCTGATATAGAAATTGGGATGTAGAACAAAATCAGATGACCCAAGTCCTACACATTGGAGCTTAGTGAGAGAAAACAGAAGGCAATGTGGATGGGGGGGATCAAATAGATTTGTCCTGAAGCAGGCACACTGTCAGGATGAAGACTAGCAGAAGACCTGGACAGTAGCTAAAGGATTGATGACAACAAGCATATTAATTGAGATGATATAGCTAAAGAGTAAGGCCTCTTCCTAACAGGTCAGTCTCATTAAAATAGCCCTGTTGTGGAACGGAATACAAAGTGTCTGCCACTGAGCTGTAAGAATTTTCTGTCTCATGAAATTGCAGATATTCCTGTCAGATTAGTGGCTCCTAAACCAAGGCAGACAAACAAGATATTTTGTGAGCACTGGGATAAATATTTTTCTTTTAAAAGAATGGCTGGTGAGATGGCTCAGTGGTCTAAAGCACCTACTTAGAACAAGCTTAGCAAAGCACAGGGACCGCGGTTCAATCCCCCAGCACCACATGCCAGCCAGCCCTGCCCCCTGGTGGGCTGAGCTGGCCACACACACACACACACACACACACACACACATAAATAAAATTTATTTTTTAAAAAAAGAATGGTGGTGGGAAGTTCTTATGTCTTTCACCAAGTTCCTCAAAAGCAGGTGGCTCAGTGGTCTAAAGCACCTACTTAGAACAAGCTTAGCAAAGCACAGGGACAGCGGTTCAGTCCCCCAGCACCACATGCCAGCCAGCCCCGCCCCCAAATAAATAAATAAATTAAAAATTTTAAAAAAAAGCAGATACTGAGACAAGGACATGTGTTAGGGAAGTACCCCAGGGAGGAAGGTACAGAGGAAGGGAGGGTAGGACAGGGACAGTTGCGAGCCAAAGCAGTTTTGCCGAGGGCAGCTTTAGCCTGACCTCCCAGGGGAACTCTGATGAATTGAGCGAGCCAAGGTGAGCAAGCTGCGCTTCGCTCTCCCACCTTGCTTAGGTGCCATTCCCCGGGCGTACGTGTCCAGGTAGCGGACAGGAGCACCGTGGGCCAAGTGACTCCAGGAACTCCAGGGCACTTGAGCAAGGAAGTCACCACATTAGCTGTTGGAGCACCTGAAAATGTTTAAAAAAAAAAAAAGTGTTTTTCAAAAAATAGATCATCCCCACCTCCTGCAAATATTATTAGAAAAAAAGGTAATTAGCACATCAAGACTAAATTTAACTTTTGAGTCATTTTTAAAGAAGTAATACTGTTATCAATGACATGTAGCTAAATTACAAATTATTACATTTGTATAAAAATGACAGGTGCTCAGTACATACTGTTTTGCATACTTATTGTTAATTCACCCTGCCGTATGGTAATGATTTGGTGTCGGACACTTTGGTTTTTGACATTCTCAGTGTCTTCGTACTGTGCCAAGACAGCGCTAAGTCTTCCTACCCTCACAAACTTTTCAATAATTTGTGCATCCTGCAAATATTTCACACTTTCACATTACATAATTTTTTTTTTATATGATAATCCTTCCCTAATGGCTCTGGGAAGATTTTAGTCCAAGTTCTTACTCATCTCTGCATTTTTAGAGTCTGGCACGATGCTTAATTAATGGGAGGTACTCAGTACATGTTTATTGACTAGATGAGCACAGAAACTCTGAGGGCCTGTGAAAATTCCGGGAGAGAAATGTCATCTTCAGTATAAATTTTGTATCTTTTATTAATTAGGCAAAAGCAATTAGGATATAAGCTCCCTGTAACATGCCAATGAAAGTACTGAGCCTCATCAGACACCTTCTACGTTGGCACAGAAGGGTTCTCACCTGAAAATGGAAATTTAAAACTTTGCTTGAGAGAGTTTTCTTGATTAAGAGCACTTGATTAAAAAGAGCTCATTAATGAAAAACAATACTATTTTTATAAGGACTAAGCTGCTTTTATCTTGCCCTGGTTTCGTTTCACGCTTCAGCGACCAGCACCTTTTGGCAGTCGGGGCTCCTCACGCTGCCAAATGCAGTCTCCGTGACTCTGGTTGTGCCTTCCTTGACGTCACTCTGAAAGAGGTCACCAGCTAATTAGCTGCAGAAGCTGGTCGCCATGACTGTCTGCAAGCTCTGGGCAGCGCAGCCCGGAGGAATCAGGTTGACTTTAAAAGCCCACTGCTTGTTTTTTATTACTGGCACAGAAATGCTCCTTGAAACTTTGAAACTCGAGGCAATTATCTTGGAATGTACCTGCGTAGGTGACCTACGATGCTTCGGAAAGCAGAGAGAACTTGGTTGGATAGGATGACTTCTTTTGGCTTTTTCTCTAGAAAAGACAAGGAAAGAGTTTCCGTTCCTCAGATTCTGGTTTCTCCTCCAACTCTGGTGTTCCCACAGTGCGTCTGCCATTCTTCCACATCCCGCATACTGTTTGTTTCCTCACGCGAGTGGACTCTGTCTTCTAGGAACATCTTTATCCACAAATAGCACATGCGTCTCGCCCCACCTCGGTTCCCACTTCCACCCTCGTCCTGCTTGATTGTCTTATCTTAAAAAAAAAAAAAAAAAAAAAAATTCGGGGCTAAGGATCAACTTCCACATCGGAGGCAAGCACTGCAGCCCGGAACTGTGTCCCTCGCCCTTAGTGTGCTGTTTTCTACTTCGAAAGATCATACTTGTTTCTCGAAGTGATGTCCTGTCCATTTGGAATCTGTCATTTACACCCACGGGTTTCATGCTCCCTTGCAGACTAGGAGACGAAGGGTTGCAGAAGAGGGAGTGTTGATTTTGAAAAGCTCCTGGCTTTTAGGAAATGTATATCAAGTCCTATGCCTTTCTCTACCAATCTAATAGTGAATTTCCAATGCAGAGGGCTTTTGTTTTGTTTTAGCTTTGGAAATTTAAATTTTTTAATTAAAAAAAAATCTTGAATTTGTTTATTTGGTACAGGGTCTCACCTATGCAACTCAGACTTGCAGTGATTTTCCTATCTCAGCCTCCCCAGCACTGGAATTACAGGCATGAGCCACCATGTCTAGTTTCAGTGACCAGCATGGCGGGCCCAGAGCTCTGGGGCCAGCCGGGCATGTGGTACCAGGGTTCAAACTTGGGTCCTTGTGCTTGCCAGACAGGCACTTAGACCACTGGGCTAGCTCCCCAGCCCCTAAAATATCTTTTTTATTGTTTGTTTGTTTTTGATACAGAGTCTTACTAAGCACCTTGGATTCATAGTAATCCTCCTGTCTCAGCCTCCCCATTGCTGGGATTCCACACATGTGCCTCCAGCCCAGTTTCAAAAAATTTTTAAAGAATCAATTTATTCACTATTGTAGACAAAGACTGACAAAAATATAATATAGTCTTTAAAATAAATAAGAAAGTATGAAGACTTAAGCCACATAGCCCAGTAAGTTATGTGATGGTTGATAGCTGGGGCAGTGACTGTATTTGTTATATTTGGTTCCTTTTGTTTCCCTAGAGTGTTTAGCACGAAGCTTCAGAATTCCTGCAAGTTTTATTAATACTCTTAACGCAGGTAGTGTAAATAAGGGGGTCCTGGGAGTTGTCAACTTCTGTACAAAACAAAAAGAAAATGCTTTAGA
Source organism: Octodon degus (assembly GCF_000260255.1). NCBI lineage: Eukaryota > Metazoa > Chordata > Mammalia > Rodentia > Octodontidae > Octodon > Octodon degus. Next base: position 7,975,154 of record NW_004524697.1, read on the forward strand.
CTGAAGAAAGTTGCTCCAAGGGAACCAAATGCCAGTCTGGGTTGATGGCTCAAGTTACTGCTCAGTATGCGCATCTGTAAAACGGGACTTCTTGAAGTGCTGCTGAGGTTAAATGAGAACTCATAAAGCACCTTTCATATGTCTGGCCTATGGCGACTACCCCCAAAATTAAACTTTTCTTTTTCAAATCTTGAACAGTCCCAATATACATGTGACATGTTTGTAAACACACAAGCAAAATAATAAAAGATATTCCCTGACTCAGACACTCAGCACATTGCTACTTATTGCACTAAAAGCATCCTACAGCCCTTCATGGATGAAAATCCTGCTCATTGTCTACATGATAATCTATTAGTAAAGACGTTTGAGAAAAATTATAATCCATTTTTAATACACAATGATTCGCCTTATTTGCTAGGAATGACCCAATCCCACTGGGTGCTTCATATTGCAGCTAATACTGTTGTAGGCAGCTGAGTCAGATAAAAATATTACAGGCAGTCAGCCAGGACTAGGCCCTCAAGGAGACAAGCTGACTTTGCACCCTTGGAAGAGACAGACCCCTGCTGTGGGCCCGACCTCAGGACAAAAGAGTAAACAAATGCAGCCACATACCTCCCTAAAGATAGGCATCCAGGATTGGTATTCTAAATGAGTCACTCACCTTAAAGATCCCAGGAAGTCACTAACCCAGGCCTCTACAGGGAAGTACCGGTTCTGTATTCATACCCGCTTGCTATGTGCCTGGAATCCCAGCAGTGGGGAGGCTGAGACAGGAGGACTACTATGAGTCCAAGGTGCGTAGTGAGGCTCTGCACTAAAAACAAACAAACAAAGAAAAAGGTATTTTAAGGGCTGGGAAGCTAGCCCAGAGGTCTAAGTGCCTGTCTGGCAAGCACAAGGACCCAAGTTCGAACCCTGGTACCACACGCCAGGGTGGTACTTCGAACCCTGGCCCATACCACATGCCGCTTCTTATTCAGCCCTGGATTTAATCAATTTTACCTGAGCATTTGTGCTTGTTACCTTATTGGTTGACCATCGTTTTGTCCCACCTTATGCCCACCTAGCAAGTTGCCATGTTTTCCACCTTAGACCTGCCTCACCTTGTGGTTTTACTCTATAAAATCTCCAGAAAAGATAGATTCCCAGGGTACCCTGCTCAGGACACGCTTCTGTCTCTCTCAGACAGGAGTTTTCTTTCCTACATAAATATATTCTCTTCACCTCCGTTGTTCCTAAAATTCATTCTTCAGTTTTAGACAACACGAACTCAGCCCAGGTATCTTTCAGGATGGGAGTTTCATTCCCCTATGTCAGTACCAAACCCTACATATCCAACACATTTTCCCTACACTTATGTACCTGTAATAAAATTAATGCACAAATTAGTCACAGCAACAGTAAGACACTATCTTGGGAATGCATGAAAATCAAAAGAGAACAGTCTTGAATGCAAGGGCAGCCCAGTGGCAGAACTCGTACTTAACCATCCAGATACGAGGCTCTGGGTTCCGTCCCTAGTGCCAGAATAAAATAAAATAGGCTCAATAAAAGATCAACAACACAACTAAGAATAAAGTAGCATGATTATAATACAATGGAGTGAGAGTCTATGTGAATGTGGCCTCTCAGAATATCATACAGTGCTCTTTGCTCAGCCTTCTTGTGCTGAGAGAAACACTGCCTACTCCATGACAGGAGGAAGCAAGTGAACAGTGAACACACTGCGATGTGTACAAAGAAGTCCTATACCCTTGCTAGACGTTAAGCACAAACTTTGACAGCTGATCTGATAACCAAGATGCCTACCAGGTGACTGAAAGGTGGGTGCGGCAGGGCACAGACTCTCTCCACACAGGGATGATTTGTGTCCCGGGCAGGGTTGCCCAGGACAGCATGAGATTTCCTCAAGCTAGTAAGGATGTCTGGTGATTTAAAACTTAAAGCTTGTTTATTTCTGGAATTTCTCATTTAATACTTTTAGCCTGGTTGACTGTAGATGACTAAAGCCAAGAGAAGCAAAGCTGTGGATAACTGGGGGGAGCTACTGCATTAGGAAATACACTTCTTACCGAAAACTAGCATGTGTTTAAATTATAAATTGTGTGATTGATTAATTTGTATCCTTTTATTGCCTAGTAAAAAACTTAGAATCAAATTTTTTGTTAATGTTTAGCAAGTTTATACTATTTCTTTTCTTTCTTTCTTTCTTTCTTTCTTTCTTTCTTTCTTTCTTTCTTTTTTTTTTAAACATATCCTGCCTCAGATTTATTTGTACAAAGAGCACAGGAGGACACCAGCCCCCTACAGATGCACCCCAGGGATCACACCAGTCCTTCTGTTTTTACATCAGCAGATAAGAGGCTTTTACTATGAAGCCTTCATGGGGACCTGGGCAACTTTGGGGGGCCTGGACATCCTTGGAAGCCTGGGCTGGAGCAGAAGCTGGAGCCTGAGCCTTGGCTGGAGCCTGGGCCTTGGCTGGAGCCTGGGCCTTTGGCCAGCAAGACCTGTGACCCTTGCCAGTGCGGGCACGGATATGCTTCCCAAGCTTGGAGTGGGCAATATAGGGAAGTCAAATGAGCCTGCAGTTTACTTCCTTTGGAATGATCTTGGACTTGACCTCCTCGGGCTCAACAAGGGCCTTGATAGCCTTGGCGCATGCACTCATGGCCTTGGCATTGTTTGCTTGCTTCTTCTTGAAGCCCTTCTTGTTGTGCTTCTTGACAAAATGCATGTTCCTAAGGAACTTGGGATCTACCCCCTTCAGAGATTCATATCTTTGTGACCAAGGTTTCTTGATGCTTTTTCTGTGCCATTTTTGGGACTGGTTTTGTGTGGTGTGTTTCTTGGATTTGGCCATAACTGTACTGTAAACCGCAACTGCTTAGTGCCTGGAACCGGAAGAAGAAAAGAGTAGGATTTCATTGTATATATTCAGCATCAACGTCACTCCTAGCTCTAGATTATATCTCTAACAATGTTTTCCTTTACAACATATTTTTACCTATATTTAATGTGATCTTGGTATATTACATATTTCTTTATAAACTGTGGGATACAATAGAAATATATATTTCAATATATAGCAGTTTGAAATGAAAGTTACTAAATTTTCAAGTATCCATTATAAAATAAATTTTCATTTTTTTTTCTTTTAACAGAAATGGGCAGAACCACCTTGTCCATTTCCTTTAAAAAACCTAATGCTGCAGGATTTCCTGTGTTTTGTGTTTTTTTCCACCCAAAAGCACACTGGTCAAAGTTGTTTACATGTCTTGGCTATTCTGGGTTTTTTAATTACAAGTACAGAATGAATTTACTTAAAGGATACTGTGTAGCTCAGAGAATCACCCCTCATTCTGAAGAACTAGACTTGAGAAATCTTCAGGAACTGACAAACACTGGACCTACAATCTGACTTGCAGCAAAGGCCAGTGCTGGAGGACACCGGTGCCCTGAACCACGGACCCCTCTGCTGTGGTCAGCGTCCCTGTGCTCTAGGGTACTGGGCGTCGCTACCCTGAGGCCAACCTTGGAGTTCTCCCCAGTCTCTTTCTCTCTGGCACTGCTGTGACTTTGACTGCTTAGGTCATAGGAGAGTGCTCTTTTTTTTCTCAGACGACTGGAAAATGAATAGAGCACTGGTATTGTTTAATCTTTTCTTTGATCTAATCTTTCCAACTTCCATAGTGAAAATCAGCTCTGCTTTCTTCCACATGCATCCAGTGAAAAAATTTTCAAACATAAAAAGATTTAGGGCTAGGGAGATAGTTTGGCAGCATATGCACCTGCCTGGCAAGCTCAGGGACCGGGTTCGATCCCCTGCACTTCATGCTGCACTGGCCCACACTGAGCTGACCACTGAGACAGGGCATGGTGGCGCATGCCTGTAATTCCAGCTTTGGGGTGGCTGAAACAGGAGGATCACTATAAGTCCAATCTATGTAGTGACACCCTGTTCCAAATACAGAAGAGAAAAAAATTAAAATAGAAGATTCAGTTGGATTCCAGACAGACAAAATGCACACATTCCCTCTTTTATTCATATTTGTGGTTACAAAGGGGTGCTTAATCAAAATCTGCAAAAAAAATTACTTAAACTCCAACTAATGGAATATAGCTCAAAGCCCTATCAATTGCTACAATGCTGTCCTTTCCCCTCTAGGTTAAACCTTAACCAATAGCTACAACCTAATTATACTTCTCAGTCAACTCACCAAATATGAAATAATGCCCAAAAGGGAAAGAGAAACTTCTAACTAAAATATATTAAAAAACACATTCATGCGGCTAAATGGAAAAGAAGTGAGCAAAAGTCATTGAACACATTCTGTAGAAATACGATCTATTAGACTGGAGACATTTTGATCAATACTGAACCCTTGTGCCCTATTAAAATGTGTATATAAAAACAGACTGTAAAACTATTCATTCCCTGGTTCATGTTTTAGTCATAATGCAAACAGGGCTATACTTCCACAATTCTGCAGTAAGTATACAAACTATGGCTTGCACTTAACTCTTGATAAACTGGTATGTTTTACTGGGGTTTATGAATGCTTCACTCATGTAGGTGATTCAGTTAGAAAATCTTCCCTAAGCTTTGCACACAATTTCAATAAGCACGTCTTCCACCATGCTAAGGGTTCACACTGCAGCATGAACTATGGTTTATTTTTATTTTTATTTTAAAATTTTTATTCATTATACTATTTTTTATTTTTAAATTTTTATTCATTAGAACTATGGTTAGCATACAGAGATAATAACTTTGATGTATAAAAGTCATATATAGCTGATACCTATCTCTAAGGTATCTGGCTACTTTGAATAAAACAGGAAATATCCTTCTGTAAATGTTCAAAGTAAAATTTCTGACAGCAATCATGGAGGAAGAGTAGCCATGGCCCTACGCTATCCCATGGCTGTGGGCCTCAACAAGGGCCACAAAGTAACTAAGAATGTGAGCACACGAGGCACAGCTGCCATCATGGATGCCTCACCAAATGCACCAAGTTCATGCGGGACAGGATCCGGGAGGTGTGCGGCTTCAGCCCCTAGTAGCGGCATGCCATGGAACTGCTCAGGGTCTCCAAGGACAAGCGTGCCCTCAAGTTCATCAAGGAAAGGGTGGGGATGCACATCCATGCCAAAAGGAAGCATGAGGAGCCGAGCAACGTGCTGGCCGCCATGAGGAAGGCAGCTGCCAAGAAGGACTGAGCCCTTCTGGAATAAAGTTTTGCAGAAAGTTCAAAAGAAAAAAAAAGTAAAATTTCTTCTTGAAAATTCTTCCCAAAAGAATTATCCAAAAGTGGATACCATTGATGAGTTCATAGTTAAGTCTGCCATTACAAGATGGGGCCTCATTATAGGAGGTGGGGTACTCGGAACATGACTCTGATCTCTGTCTCTCTCTGCCTCTGTCTATCTGTCTGCCTGCCTGCCTGCCTGTCTGTCTGCCTGCTTATCTGTCTCTCTGTCTGTCTGTCTGTCTGTCTGTCTGTCTGTCTGTCTGTCTCTGTGTGTGTGTATCTCTCTCTCTGTCTTCCCATCCCCCCTCACCTTCTCTCTGGATCTTCCTCCTCTTTCTGCTTTGTGACTGCTACAGGGTGAGCAGCGTTCCTCCACCAGGCCCTTCTGCCATGATGTTCTTCCCTTGGAGCCAGCCAGTCACAGACTGAACCTTCTAAAGCTCTTTTAAGTAGTCAGTGCCAAGCATTTTGTCCTAGTCCTGAAAAAGTGACTAATACACTGGGCAACATAGTGAGACCTGAGTTACGGGGAGGTGAGCACACTGGTGGCATAAACAACCATCAGTACTTGCAGATCTTATGGCAGATATTTTAAAATCATGTTCAGAGGTGACAATGGTTGAAGCAAGTTTGAGGACCATATGAGGCTGTAGGGAGCCTCAGCAGAGGCTTCAAGGGGTGGGGGAACACTTAGGTGAGCACAAATGCAGGACCACTATGCAGTTACGACAGTACTCAAACATCTAAACCTTGATAACAGCACCTATATATGAGCTGGACAGTACAGACACTACTTGCTGTTGTTGCTGATGTCTGCTCTGCATGCTTTCTTTTCTCTGGGGACCTCACCCATGAAAATAGCCCTTCAGCTCCCTGACCTAAGCAAGTAGCATGGTCGGCAGGATGAGGTGAGTGCGTCTCCTCCTTGTCCTCTGTGGAAACAGCACCTGACAGAAAGACAGAAAGCACCTGCCAACATGCCTCCCCTGGCCTTGCCTTGCTTACCTAGAGTCGCCTTGTTGGCAGCTTAGAAGGCTGACCCTGGTGAGAAGGGCCCCAAGGCTGAGCTGGGGAGAAATCGTGAAGCGCAAGCCATGGAAGCATAGGAAGTCTGTGGGCTTAGCTGGCTCTGAGCACTGAGGGGAGGGGCTTGTGTACTGAAACATGATGCACTACAGCATTGACGTCAGTTGTTTGGCAATGCTCCCATATGTCTCCCCCTAGGTCAGCACACAACGAGGGCCCATGCCCTGTCTGCCAATCCTGGCCTGCCCAAGCCGATAACCACAACATCAGCCCTCTAAAGATGATTCAAGAGTCTGTGCAAACATGTGGGGGGCCTTCTTTGTGTGTCACAAATAACCACACTGCCTGCAACTTTGCCCATTGGCTCAACCTGCCTGCTGTACATAATTTCTGTATTGGGCTGGACAGTGACTGCTGTCTATTGTGGGGCGGTGCCACAGCTGGACATATCGGTAGACCAGGTGTGAGCGAAAGCTTCCTTTTCCCCTGTATAGTCCACCATCCTGCATGATTCCCTGTGGGGTACCTATCACTGTTCACGTGGTAGACATCACTGGTCCCAATGTCATTGCCAGTTCGGCTGCCAACCAGCTGGATGAGAAGGGCCTCTGCTGCCAGTCAGTTTCCCAACACATGAGGTGGGCTGCTGCACTCCTGGGACAGGAGGTCCATATATGGACTCGGCCTTCAGTGGGCTGTCTAGTCTGTGCTCCCACTGTCTGCTGCCCTGTGAGACTTGCACAGGCATGCAAAGCAGCATATGCCACTGCTAAGTGATATTCTGTCAGAGAATATTGGCTTTCAGCTCCTTTTTACAACTGTGACCAGAATCCAATAAGGTGCCTCCACTTTCGCTGCTTTTGTCATACGCCCCACCCAAACCCAACAACATCTTTACTCTTACTGTTAGAATAAATGGCATCTGGGAATTTCCATATATTAAGGGTACTATCATGTACCCCACAATTGGTACTCTGTGTACCACAGGTGGCAATGAACTCGACAGTGGCCTGGTGGTTGTACCTGATGACCTTAATGACACCAGGGTCAGGAACTGTAGACCTAGCCCTCAAGGTTGAATGTCACACACCAGGCTTTGATGTTGCTAATGGATGAAACTTCTCAAATGAGAAAAGATGGTTTTACAAAGCCACATGGCTCTCAATTTGCTAATTGTAGTACAAGCAAATACTCATACCCACCTTCATATAAACCGTTACTTGTATCCCTGACCATCAGACACATGTACAAGCATTGCAAGAAATGGACGTGGAGGTATCTGCCACCAGGCCTCGTGGCAGGACCTACATACACAGTGTGGGAAACCTTGGACTCTATCTGGTGCTGGGTGGCCATACGCTTGAGGTTGGTGGTCCTGTGATGTTCTGTTGTAGTTTTTGTGCACAGGGGTCAGCTCTGTGGGCCCCTTCCAGTGAGCTCCATTCCTCCAACCTCTGGGGGCTGGAGTGTGCAAAGCCACAGCAGATTGCTTCACAGGCCATGGTGTCTGAGGACACATAAGGACATGTTGCCCTGTTTTGCGCGGGCATATGGCAGAAGACACGTAGGCTGAACAATATAGCTCATTATTGTTGATACCTGCTCTGTGTGCTTTGTTTTCTTTGGGAACCTCACCCACGATGATACCCCTTCAGCCTCTGGCCCACAGGCCCAGTCCCCATGAAGACTCATCCGCTTGTAGCTCTCCATGTCCATGTCTCGCAGCCTCATCCTATAGAAGGTACTGTGATCTTTGGATAGGAATAGTATGGGCCAATAAAGTCCTATTTTTCAGATTATGATAAAATATTTTATAGTTATTAAATGTCTGAGTTAATGGTGCCTGCTGCTTCTCAATCTTGCCTAGATAGTGTAATCACACCTGGGAAGATTTTAAAAATCATTGATGTGGTTTAACGTCACAGATTCTAATTTAATTGGTGTCAGGTGTGGTCAGAGCTGTAGGCTTTTAAAAACATCCCAGATGATTCTGAGGCAGTCAAGGCTGAGAGCCTCCCATGCGGGCGGCTGCCTCCCCACTCTCCTCCACGCTCATTCTGTAGACACAGTGAGAGTCCAGGAGCTTGTGCCCTTCCCATAATCACCAACAACTGCCGTTTTGCTCAATCCAGCAATGTGGCCATTTTTCTATATGAAGACCAAGGCCAGTAAGTGAACTTGAGATTTTCACCAGTGAGATTGCTCTAGGCTACATCAGAGGCCAAGGGAGCCTCTGTCCTGGGTACTTCTGGAACTGTCACAGAAGACCAGACTCATTACTGAATGAAAACATCTCTAAGGTTGGCACAGATTTCCTCCACTTCACTGATAATGAAATTGGTGTCCAGATAGATTTTTTTAAAATAAGGTCACATAGTTATAGTTGGGAGCTTTTCAGCAAAACCTTATTACAATTACCTCTAAAGTACATCTAAATTATTTTTGTTTTATTTTAGAAATCATATCCCTTGTAGCACTTAAAATTTAATTGATTCCCAGCCTCTCTCATGAATTAAGTGAAAGAAGGCATTCCTCAAATAAAAAAGGAAATGTATTATTGCATGGAAGGATAAACACTTTTACCCTTGTGGCAATCCGTGGTTAACAAGATTCTTTTTTATGCCAATAAGTTATTTATAATGGCATTCATATAAGAGGATTTTTCTTATAGTAGAGTCTCCTAAGAAACAAAAAAATCTCATGGGAAATATTCATTAGCAGGACTAAAATGCATGAGATCATGTGTAAGAGGATCATACATAAAAAACTTCATTTGTAAATCCCATTCTGGGAGTGGGAGGTAATTAGGGTTTCGCTGGCAAGACTTGTTTGAAGAACCATTGACCCAACAGCCCAAAGGCATTTGGAACCTGGTTGGCAGAATTTCCCCAGCACCACCAGCTCCGTGCTTAGGGCTGGTATTGCTGAGGGAGGGGTGGACAGTAGAACGTCTTCTGCTGATGACAGCTGAGTGCCTAAGAAGGGATCCCCCCATGACTGCCCAACTCACAGTGTTTGACCTCAGAGGAGAGTCGCATAATTCACATCATGGCTTCTGACAGCTTTTATCTAAACCTAGTGGTGGCTAAAGATGTGCACTCAGCAGGGAACTACTCCCTCTTCTCTCCAGTTTCCTTCCAGCTGCTGGCCAAACCCAGAAGTCAGTGACTGGCTTGCTCTTTGTTCAGCTTCAGCAGAAACCCAGGCCACTGGCCTCCTGATGGGTGATCTCTACGCCTGTCCTGAAGCGAAGTGTAATTTGTTACAGCTGGAAAGATCTGACCAACTGCTTTTAAACCTTGCTGCCCCGTGTTATAATTTGCGTCTAGATGGCCCAGCAAGCATCATGGGGTCATAGCGGGGCTGTGGGGGAGTGACTGGGTGATGGGGGCGTGACACTCCTCAGTGCAGTAGTCTACTGAGGTGATGTTGGGAAGGAAAGCCTGGCTGGAGGAGGTGGGTCACTGCGGGCGTGGCCCGGCAGGGTCGTCTTCTCCTTCCTCCCTTGAGCTCTCTCTGCTTCCTGTATGCCGTGCCATGAACGCATTTTTCCTCTGCAGGTCCCTCTGCCCTGCCGCCCTGAGGACCGAGAGCTCTACAAATTGTGAGCCTTCCCATCGCGTCTGCTGGACACTGTATCTCAGCACGGAGGAAGTCTCCAGGACGCTGACGCGTTGCCCTTCTACAGTAATGATGAGAAAAGAGTGAAGAGTTTCCGGTCCTTTTCACTGTCGTTACTGATTTCGAGAACATAACTCTGTTTTCGGTTCCTAAAACTGAATACCCTAGACTGGGTGATTTGTAAGGAATGACCTTTTGTATCACTCAGAGTTTTGAGGAATGAGTTTGAGATGCAGCAGCTGCGCCTGCTGGGGACTGTCTGCTGAACCTAAAGGTGCAAACGGGACGCCACAGGAAAACTACTCTATCTTCGGTCTCTTGTCCTTTTCTTCATCTTTTTTCTTTCTTTCTTTTTTTTTTTTTTTTTTGCCTCAAAAAGTGACATTTATTCAAAGGAAAAAAAAAAAGAAAAATTGACAAGATGTCCATCCCTCGACTCCCTTCCCTCCCCCCTCCGGCTGCTCCTCAGCCACCCAAGGTTGAACTCTGGTTGGGGCTAGGCAGCAGGACAGCCCTCTCAGATGAGGTCAGCAACATTGAGGGGCATCTCTTCAATGGAGGTGTTGTAGAAAGTCTCAATGTCTCGAAGAGTCCTTTTGTCTTCTTCTGTCACCATGTTAATAGCTACACCCTTACGGCCAAAGCGGCCTCCACGACCGATTCTGTGGATGTAGTTTTCCCTGTTTGTTGGAAGATCATAGCTGATGACTAGCGAAACTTGCTGCACATCAATGCCTCTGGCCAGTAAGTCAGTGGTAATCAATACTCTGCTGGAGCCAGACTGGAACTCCCTCATGATCACATCTCATTCCTTTTGGTCCATATCTCCATGCATGGCAGAGACAGTGAAGTCTCGGGCATGCATCTTCTCTGTGAGCCAATCAACCTTCCTTCGGGTGTTAATGAAGATGACTGCCTGGGTGATGGTCAGGGTCTCATACAAGTCACATAACGTGTCCAGCTTCTATTCCACTCGTTCCACGTTGATGTAAAACTGGCAGATACCCTCCAGGGTCAACTCTTCCTTCTTCACAAGAATCCGAATGGGGTCTCTCATGAACTTCTTGGTCACCTCTAGCACATCAGAAGGCATTGTGGCTGACAACAAAACCACCTGGGTGTTACTGTTGAGCTTTTGGAATATGTCATATATCTGGTCCTTGAATCCACGGCTCAACATTTCATCAGCTTCATCTAACACAAACATCTTGATGTATTTGGGAGACAGGTATCTGCGGTTAAGCATATCAAACACGTGGCCAGGGGTTCCCACGATGATATGGGGAGCTTCCATCTGCAGCTTCTGTACCTCAGCGCGCACATTGGTGCCCCCAATACAGGCATGACACGAGGCACCCATGTAATCTCCTAATGCCATGACCACCTTTTGTATCTGCTGAGCCAATTCTCGAGTGGGAGCCAGAACCAAAGCCTGGGTAGCCTTTAGATCTAACTCAATCTGCTGCAGAATTGATATGGCAAATGTGGCTGTTTTCCCAGTCCCAGACTGGGCTTGAGCAATCACATCATAACCCTTGATACAAGGAAGAATGGCACGCTGCTGGATGGCAGAGGGCTTCTCAAAACCATAGGCATAGATGCCTCGAAGAAGGGACTCAGAGAGGTTCATGTCATCGAAGCTGTCAACAATCTCATTCCAATTACTCTCGATGATGCCTTCAGGCTCCATCCCATCTGGGCCATTGTCTCGGGATCGGGAATCCTGACTCGCAGACATGATCCTTAGAAACTAGGCTTCTTCATCTTTCTTTCCCTCCCTAGTACTAGGTATTGAGCCTTGGCTGTTCGCGGTGAGCTACATCCCTAGTCCTTTTATACTTTTGGAGACAGGCTTTTGCTAAATTGTCCAGTAGAAACAGTGCTCCAGCCTCGCCCTTCTGAGCATCTGGGAACATACGTACGCACCACAGCACCCAGGTCTTTTCTTTATAGAAAAGAAAATTTATACAAAGTCTCATTGGACTAAGGCCCCACACTTGTGGCTTCTTTTTACCTTGAGTAACTCCCCAAAATCTTGCCATCAAATAGTATAGTCAGATTGTTTCCATCCAGTGGAGATTAAATTTCAATATAGGCTATGGAGATAGCTCAGCACCCTAAGCACCTGTCTGGTAAGTGCAAGGTTCTGAGTTAGAGCCCCAGCACCAAAAATATCTTCAAGATGAGTTTTGATAAGAACATTCAAACTTTACCAGTAACAAGATAGATAGATAGATAGATAGATAGATAGATAGATAGATATAGTGTCTATAAATAATAGTTCTCTTTCTCAAAAAATAAGAAAATGTAACAAATTGCTAAGCAGTGGTAATAGCTAGTTTTCTTCTCTGCTCTTTATTGTACATTCTAAATATTCTTTTTTTTTTCTTTGTATTTTTTAGGGAAGGGTGTTCAGGGTCTCACTACTAGATCAGACTCGTGATCCACCTGTTTACAGCCTCCCAAGAGCTGGGATTACAGTGCATACCATCATGCCTAGTCTTCTAAATATTCTATAATAAGATATTTTATTTGTTTACAAAATAATATATAAAAAATAATATATAAAATCTTTTCCGATTATAAGTATAAACGATCCTATCTTTTTAGTGTGTAGCAAACAGTCTAATTAGCTAAATTGCTGATTTACCTTAAAACCAGACAGATGGATTACTTTTGGCTCTATTTCTTTGCAGATTAAATAAAAGCTTGAATTAGCCAAGAAAGTATATTTAGACAAAGCTGTGAAGGTTTAAAAGATATTGCTGGCTATAAAAAGGCAGCATACAGAATCCTGGTAATGAAAATGTTCTGTATGATGACTCTGTCCATGTCAATACCCTGATTATATTGTCCCATGCTTTTTCATGATGTTAACATTAGGGGAAATTGGCTGAAGAGTAATAGACACAGTATCTGTAATATTTTTGAAAACTATATGTGGAACTCTAATTAAAGTTAGAAGGGTTTTGGTTGTTGTTTAGTTTGTTTTGGGGGATATTTAAAAAATCTTTTTAATGTAAGATAGGGTCTCACTGTACAGTTTAGGCTGGCCCTGAGCTCCCTTTGTAGCCCAGGCAGGTTTCAAACTCCACTAATCCTCCTGCTTCAGACTCCTGAGTGCTAGGATTAGAGGTGTGTGCCACCATGCTCAGTGGGGGAGATCTTTTTTAGTTTAGTTTTGGTGCTAAGAATTAAATCTAAAGTCTTATGCATGATAGACAAGTGCTCTACCATTGAGCTACATTCCCATCCTTAAAAAGGTTAACAAACAAACAAATAAGAACTTCTAAAAGCTAGTTCCTAAAGAAAAAAACCTAGTTCTCTGCCATTTCGTAGGTGCTTTATTACTAGGGAGAATTTGTCATTATTATCTATCTCAAAGTCATTCTGGAAGCAAATATGTAATATTTTCCCTAATAGTTTTTATGGTAGAGTTGTTGTGTCATTGTTGTAAATATTTTATGTCATACAAATACATTTCAAGGTAACTGTGCTTGGCACCCTACCCTGACAGTTGTGAACATGCATTTTGGAAAGGCATCTTCATGCAGCTCTGTGCCTGCACATCTTGAAAGTGCAACCTAAATGTCCTTGGCTCCAAACTCACTCTTCAAGGATGTTTATTTGCGGAACAGCCATGGGAGCTAGGGTGTCATGCAAAGGGCAAAGGGCAGACTGTGCATTGAAGGATATATCAGTCCCCTAAGCTCCGAGATCCCCTCTGGTAGCATAAGCAATGGAATATGCAGTGCCATCCGGACCTCTGCCATGCTATAGAAATTGGGGCTTGGGGAATCATTTGAGAATAGGAGGATACTGGTTGTATTACTATAAGTCATAATTTCTCTGTTAGGCAGAGCCACTCTTTCTCTTTGTGTTCTGATTATTTCTTCTGTCTCTACCCTGAGCACAACCGCTTAAAGGAAAACAACAGTTAAATGTGAAGCGAAGGTTTCCCTGCCCACAGGGGCATCAAAGACTATATTAACCTATGCATGTACAGTAGAGAGCCAGAGAGAGGGGAGAAGAGACATAAACCCTTCAACTCGTGTCACAGTCCCCATGACTCATGATGTGAGCAGCTCTCCTCCTCAGGAGGCCCTTTCACCATGCCAGTTTTGCTTTGGGACCAGTGACCAGGGACTGTATCTACAAATCAAAATAAAACTCTCCTCCTTTAAATTGGGTGTCAGGTACTGTTTCTCAGAAATCAGAAAGTGTCTAAGACAATTAGATTCAATTATGATATTGCACTGGAAATTATAATGTCTTCCAGCCAGGACAGCTCATCTGAGGCTCCACCAAGCTATCGTTCGCAACTGAGAGAGTCCCTGCCTGAGAGAACACCAACGCTTGTAAACAATCTTTTTCACCTATAGTACTTTGTGCATCTGAGAGACTATAATTTTTTTGTGGAAGCTAGACATTAAGTTGGCTTCCTTCTGGAACGATTAGTCATAGTCATAAAAGTTTCTGAAGTTCAAGGAGACCAAAATTCAGCCCTGGAAGTAATTCAAATAACTTCACCTCACTGGCCAAGATTAGGGTTATTATGGATGATAGAGTTGCCCAATACTTCCTTCTTGTGCAATTGCTCACACACTTCTAATGTGTGGAGTAATTCATCTAGTCAAACAAAGATCAAAACAGAAAAGCAAGCCACTTGGATTTCCTAAGTGGATCCTGAAGGTTTACAGGGTTGGTTGCTATTCAATCCTGAGACCCAAAGGGAAATGTTTGATCTGATATTTACAGTATATTTGACTATAAACCCTATCCTTAGAGTCCTGTTAAAAATAGTTCTAATTAACATCTCTCTGAGCTAAGGTGAATTGATTTGGTCTTAGCCTCTGTCAGATTAGCCAACATGGACGTCAACAGAAAGATATATCCACAGGATAGAAAATCACACAAAAATCAATACTGTTCCTGTACCCTGATAATGAACCTACCAGGAAAGAAATCCAAAAATCAATTCTACTCATAATAGCTTAACACCATAGGAACTAATCTAACCAAGCAAGAGGAAGACCTCTATGATGAAAATTATAGAACCCTAAAGACAAATTTAAGAATACATTTCAAAATGGAAAGACCCCACCCCCTTGTTCATGGATTGGAAGAGCCAATATTTTGAAAATATCCCAGTTATTAAGAGTGATTGGTAGATTCAGTGCAAGCTATATTAAAAATATCAACATCATACTTTGCAGAACTAGAAAAAGCAATGCTGTAATTTATATGGAATTAGGAAAGACTCAGAATAGAATAAAGCAATCCTGAGAAAAAAGCAGTATAGGGGGCATCACAATATCAAATTCTGAGCTATTCTACAAAGCTATCTTAACAAAAACAACATAGTATGGAGACAGAAACAAGTATGTAGACCAATTCAATAGAATAGAAGGCACGGAAACAAATCCACACACTACAACCCTTTGATTTTTTTTTACAAAGGGGATAAAAAGATATACTGGAGAAAATCCAGCCTTTTTAACAAATGGTGCTAGAAAGTCTGACTGTTTATAAGCAGATGATTCAAAATAGATCCCTATCTTCACACTATACTAAAAACAAATAAAAATGGATCCAAACCTAAACATAAATCCAGAAACTATGAAACCATTGGAAGATAATCCAGGGAAAATACTTGAAGTCATAGGCACAATTGAGGACTACCTAAATAACCCTTCAAACTCACAGGAATAAAAACCAAGGATTTATAAATGGGATGACATCAAGTTAAAAACCTTGTGCCTCATAAAAGCAATAATTAACAAAATGAAAAAAATCACCACCCATAGAATGGGAGAATATCTTTAGTAACTATCATTCAGAAAGAAAATTATTACATAGAAAATACAAAAACAGTAATCACCCCCAAAAACAGCCCAGTAAAAAAGTGAGTGAAAGAACTGAATAGGCACTTCACAAAAGAAACAACACATGGGCTGGGGATATGGCTCAGCAGCATGAGCACCTGGCTGGCAAGCATAAGGTCCTGAGTTTGATCCTTGGTATAAAAAAATACAAATAACCAGTAAGTATACATACAAGAAATTGTTCATAAATTTTCCCCTAGAGAAATACAAATCAAAACTATCATAAAATCGTATCTGATTCCCAGTAAGAATAATCAATTATGCACAAGACAATGAATTTGATAAGGATGGGAGAGGGAAAAAGAGTGGGAATGTCAACCAGTACAACCATAAAAATTGATATGGAGATCCCTCAAAAAACAAAACATAGAACTACCATTTAATCTAGCTGTACCACTTTTGGGTATTTCCTTGAAAGACTTAAAGTTAGCAAATAAGGATACATGCATACTTGTTTATAGTGGTACAATTCACTATAGCCAAGCTGTAAAAACAGCCTTAGAATGATGTACCTCAATAGAGGAATGGATGAGGAAAATGTGGTGTATAAATACAGCAATATTATTCAGCCATAAGGAAGAATGAAATTATATCATTTACAAGAAAATTAAAGAAACTAGAGACTATCATGTTATGAAATATCCCAGACTCAGTTAAATTCTACATGTACTATCTCATATGAGAAACTAAATGAATGAATTAATTAAAGGAGAAATGGAGGAGGGAACTAGCAGAGAATAAGAAAATAAGACTCATTGCTATAGAAAAAAATAGCAGTGTGACTACAGTGGCTATGTAGCCAGCCTGGCAGGTAGGGGAGGCAGTGAAGGAAACTGCTCCTTATTGGGAGTTTGACACCTCATCTGACCGGGAGAGTGTTGTGCATTAGGAGGCAGCAGTGAGAACATGAGACACTGTTTCCTGAGCCACCCCTTTAACGTCACGGGTGGGTGAGTGGACTAGAGTGGCACCCAGCACACAGTTGTGATGTTGAGTGAGATAGCCATCTTATTTCAAAGGGGTCAGGGCTCAACTCCATCATCAAAACAACCTGAGGATCTCTTCACTGTCAACAACCCACAGCGGAATGAGAGATGTCTACTGTGACCATCCAGTTACAGTAGACACCCAGCAGTTGGACAGCAGACTGCGACTAGTTCTGCTGAGAAGTAAGAGCTGGGACTACCCAGATTCTCTTCTGGTGTCCAACAAAAGCCACTCTTAGCCCTGTCTACAAAGACTTGAAACAGCTCCCTGCTCTGCAACCAACAATACAATCAGGCAAACGGCCTTTGCTGGCCACGGCCTGGTCATCGAACCAGTGGTTGAGAGGAGTCAGTGGTGTGGCCAAGATCAGCCCCACACCCAGCAAGAGTCCTACTGCAGACTTGGTAGGATGACTCAGTACAGACTCCAGCTTGGACTAGGGAACAAACACAGAACTGGGGACACTGGAGAAATTTGTTTTTCTTGCTTTCCTTTTTTTCCCCCTTTTTTTGGAAGGAGGATTTTTAGATTTTGACCTTTATTGTTTGGTTTTGCTTTCTCTGTTCCAGCTCTCTTTTTTCCTTAATGGTGTTTCATAGGATTTTAAAAATATTTTCATGGGAATAAACATAGTCTCTAGTCTTTTTGCTTCACCTTCATGTATTTTTGCCTTCTTCATTCTTTCTCTTCTGTCTTCTTCTCTAGCTTGCCAAAGTTTGGATGATCATTCTTTGTCCTTTAACCTTGTTTCTCCTATATTTCTCTCCAGTTATCACTGTTTTCCCCCCATCCCTTTAAAATTCCTCTTCCCCACAGGATCAAAATCACTCTACCAGACTGGGGAGATGGCTCAGTAAAATAAGTGCTTGCCTGGCAAGCACAAGGGCCTGAGTTCAATCCCCAGTTCTGAAAAAAAAAAAAAAAAAACGACAACAAAAAAACTCTACCAAGGGGAAATGTTCTGCACACATTTTCCTGGTTTATATTGGATGTTGTTTATATATAAATGATAGCTCTTGCTTCAATGGTTAGAGATACCAAATTAGCAGTTACCACAGATTATGAGTTTCTAGGCTGTTTGATGATACTGTTGTTGCTATTTGAAATACTTTAGCCAGGATGCTATATGTGTTGTAATCAGATGTTCACCCTTGTATGACAACACTGTGATTGTCTGGGGTCCCAGCCATTTTCAGAATTCAGAACCTAAGGATTGGGTGCTGAGCAAAATAGGTAGCAACTCTGGATTCCTAATAAAGAGAGAAAATAGGATCTTGGGACAGATACAAAGACCAATAGCCAACCACACCTAAAAGATAATGCAGAGGAATACAGATTTTCTAGGGAAGCCTCAATACCAGTGAAGATATCTAACAAAAGAAAAATGTAAGCAATGATACAGACAACAAATTAAAGTTTTTGAAAAAAGAAAATAATAAATTATAGAGGCAAAATGCAACCTCAGAGTTCCAAGCCATCCAGGACAAATCCAGGGGCTAATAAGATAGAAAAAATAATAAGTCATCCACCTGAATTTTCTGCATGACAAAAGCAGAAATTATATATATATGAAGCTACAGAGGAAATTGGAACAAAAATGATTTCTCAGGTAAAAAAAAAAAAAGGTAATGAGCATAATGAAGGACTTTCTCAGCAAATGTAGAGTACACATTGATTTCTTTAAAAAAAAAAAGGGAGCATAAGAAAATTATGGAAACCATGAATGGCCAACATAGCAAAGAGATGGAATCCATGGAGCAGTTATCCAGGAAATTATCTATTGAAAATATGCAAAACTGAATGAAAGAAGTGAAAATAGAATATCAGACCTAGAAGACAATATTTCTGTTAGCAATCACAGAAAAAAGATCTCTTACAATAGCAAGGGAAAATGAAAAAACAATCTAACAACTGCAAGATGATGCAAAGAAGATCAACATAAGATTGCTTGGAGAGGTAAAAGGCTCAAGTCAACAACTTCTGACATTGCCAGTCCTGCAGATAACCCACTACTATTATGGACTACTGGACTATATTGGATT
>NW_004524697.1:7994467-8008075 GCF_000260255.1 Octodon degus
GCCCCCTGGTGGGCTGAGCTGGCCACACACACACACACCACTCTCTCTCTCTCTCTCTCTCTCTCTCTCTCTCTCTCTCTCTCAAATAAATAAAAAAAATTTAAAAAAAAAATCCATGTTCATGGAAGTAATAGAAGAAAACCTCTCAAGGATGGAAAAAGAATTTGACCTCTGACAGATAAGTGAGACATACAGAGCTCCAGTTAGTCATGACCAAAATAAATCTAGAGTTCAGAAATTCAGCACAAGAACAGAATACTAGAAGTTGTTAGAGAAAAGAAACTAGTTACATATAAAAGAAAGTCCATCAGAATCACAGCAGACATTTCAACACAAACCCTTACATCAAGGAGAGCTTGGAGTGAAGGAAGGAAGGGAGGATAAAATGGAAACAAAGGTTTACAACTAAGGAGAAAAAGAAGAATTGAAGGGAGGGGAGGGGAATGGGAACAAAAGTAGAACTAAGATATATCATGTACCAGTGCAGGTTCCCTATGATGCATGTAATCATTATATATTTCTAAAGTGTACCAATAAACTTAATTTTTTTAAATAAAAGAAGAGAAATGGCAGGAAACTAGCATGTTTTCTTTTCACCATGGGAAAGGGAATCATAGAGAAGGGGTAGGAAATGGAGAGGGAGGTCACAGGACAAAAAGAACTAAAAATATGTTAAATCAGTGTAGCAATTTATTAAAATAAGCTGCACCACTATGTGTTACCAACATGCACTAAAGAAAAAAAAAAGATATAGCCATGTCTTAATCCCCAGAAACTGTGAATGCAACCATTCAGATTAATTCAGGTAAAGACCTCAAGATGATACTGTCTGAATTATTTGAGTAGGTACTATGTACAACATAAAGGATCCTCGTAAGAGTCACGAGGAGGAGATGCAGGAGAGGAGGAGAAAGGCCCTGTGAAGCTGGAGACAGAAACTAGAAAGATACAGCCCACCATGCATGTTTTGTGCATACCTGGAGCCAGCAGCATCTGGAAGAGGAAAGGAAGGCTTCTGACCTGGAGTCTTGGGCAGGTGTACGGCAAAGCACACACACTGCTCACCTTCAAAGCTGCATCTGAGTAAGTTTCTGTCATTTTCCCACCTAGTGGATGGCAATTTGTTCTGGCTGCCTGAAGGAACCAGTGAGATGAGGGTTGGATATTGTGGGGAGAAATTTTCTCACAGGTAACTCATGCTCCTAAACATCTTACAAACACTGACTTCATTTTGTTGTGGATTATTTTTTTTCAAGGATGTCTGTTTAGTGGATAGTCTTAAAACATGCAGTGTTTCAGAGCAAAGGGCAGGTAAGTCTACCATCCCTTTCAAAAGATTTAGGTTCCCTCGGCTCAGGGTTCATCTCTTATAAAACACCCACTGTGTATTTTAGTATTTCATTTGGCCTCATCACACCACCCTGTGGGAACTAGACCTCCTGGAACGGGTATAAAAGTCATCAGTATTGTGACCACTGTGTTGTTTACTGTGAGTAATGAAGAATCTTTTCTCTGTAAACTGAGCAGTCTCATATCTTCTACCACCATCCTTGAAATTGTGGTAAGTAAAGTTGTTGGACTGAATGTATATTAAATCTCAAACTCCTAAGTTATTGACAAATATTATTAAATCTGTCATTTGGCAGTATATGATTTTAGCTCCCTCCTTACATTTTGTAAAAGGCTAATTTAATTCTATCTCTTGCAGGACTCTAAAATTCCATCAACATTACTAGCCCAGAAAGCAGACACATTATAAAGAGCATGATCTCTTATAACACTTTGTGTTTCCATCAGTTAGGCAAGAGGATAAAGAAGAGGGAAAATTTTGCATCTGAAAGGCAGCCAAGTCCAGGAGCGGAGACATTGATGAACATAGGAGCATGAACAAATTTTATTATCTTTACAAAGTTACATGGAGCCAAGAATGCTTTAGTTAGAATATATCATCCCTACTTGTCACCTCAAATTAGATGAAGAACTGACTTGCTGACAACTTTTCTTCAGGGTAGAGACATACTCCACTCCTAGCTCTCCCTACCAGCCCCAGATAGCTGAGATAAGAGGTTGTGCCGCTGCGTACTGAACTTTGTGAAGTAACTAATTGGTGCCATTTGTGGTTAAATGCTGTAAATGCATCATATCAGCAATGCTGTCATCATTCAAAACTAGGCAGGAGAAAGGAATAGGAGGACTGTTTTAGCTAACAAGCCTAAGCCAGTCAGGGCAGGCTACAGGCAAAGTTATGAAGCTGTTGAAGTTTGTCTCCAGCACCACCCACTCCTTTTCTTATTTTAGCACCTTTCACCAGGATCTTCAGGCCACCTCCCTGTTGCCTCCAGCAGTTATCTGCAGTGTCGAGGCTTTGGTCCTCTGGTCCTCTGCAAGGCCCTACACCACCATCACGGCCTTCCTGCATCAGAATGTCCAAATTGTCACTTGCAAACCAACAGTTGGTTGCAATTCATCTTTTCTTGCTTTTTAATTATGTCACTTGTGGAGAGTCCCAGAAGCCAACTGGCAACATTATAGACAGAAACTCATATGCTAAATTCTAGAAACTATGTCTTTGATGGTTTGAAGTGAGAAATAAATGTCTGCATTATGTACACTTTGGCTTTTGATTTTGAAGAAAGGAGAAAGCCAATAAAGAAGGAAGAAAAGGTTAAGATCTTGCTACAACACTCCCCTAGCCATGGGGTGATGAGGAACAAATAACCAGAAGCTCAGCTGCCTGCTCCATCCTACTGAACTTTCTACTTAGCCACAAAAACTGTACCACCAGCCTGCAGGACCCTTCCTGGCATATTGGTGTGGTGACTTCTATTCCCTGTAGTTCACAGGACTGAGGATGGAGAGGATGGGTATTTCAGGCATCCAGAAAGGTTTCAAGACAGCGATAACAGTGCAACTCATGGAGCCTTTGTTCATTTCTCCCTTTTAAATTAAGGAGACTAACCAGTTCTACCCCACATAGACAATTAGTCAGTTAATGAAAAGACTAACAATTGAACCCATCAAGACCATTTCAGTGATAAGGCACTCAGACTGAAATCAACATAGTTCAATCAAAGTCCAGGGTTGAAGGACATATCAACAGCTCAAGGGACCCAGAGGAGTTAGCAGGTGTCCCCCTTTCCTTCCTGCCCCTCTGCCTCTCTCTCTCACCTCTGCTTCTCTCTATCACCTTCCCTCTTCCTTTTTTTTTTTTTTTTGTGGTAGCATTGGAGACCTCCAGGTATCTATCATCCCAGCCTGCAACTCTAGATAAGAGAAAGTGTTCAGACAGAAAATCCAGGAGGACTGTTGGTCCAGCTAAGATCTCACAACAGGTGAGGGTCATCTAAAGCAATAATGGGCAGACTTGTGCCGCGTGCCCAATCCTGCACATGATAGCCTCACCCCTTCCATGGGTTCCCCCAAAAGATGTTGGGTGGGGAGAAAGTGGAAGCCTGAGCAGTGGAGATCAAGCTGGATTGGACAGTAGAAGCTACCTCCAAGGCGTCAATGCACACAGCTCTGATGTGGCTGTGAAAGGAGCTGTGCTTGCCTCTAGACAGATCAGCTTTCAGCAGCTCCTCACTGAACCACACGATCACCTGGGTTTCAGCAGCGAATCTCTGGATTTGGGGTCAATGTCAGATCACCAGTGTTAAATTAAGGAGACAGTGTTGAGGGCAAGCATTTCACAAGACAGGGTCACTCTCATCTAGCCCTGGGTCAAGGGACTTGAGTCCCCTAGTGCTTCATGGAGTCCAGGGCCCTTTAAGCATTGCTTAACATTCATTGACTTTTACATCTTACATCACAACAGTCGAAAGGGCAGTAAATATGTGGCATCCATTCTCACATGTTAGTCTCCCATGTGCCTAAGCAGGGATAACTAATTAAACAAAATACTACTCCCCAGGAGCCAAAGAGGGCACTAGAACCATCCTCAACGGTCCTTTCCAAGCAGCCACTCCTAACCAGCTGAAGTGGGTTATGTGAGGTGAGATCTATTTATTTCAGAATTATGGTGTCACAAAACAATCTACTGTCTCTCTGTCTCTACATCTCTGTCTCTCTGCCTCTCGGTCTCTGTTTCTGTTGATCTATCAGTCTACTACTCTGTCTTGTCTCTCTTGCTCTCTCTCTCTCCCCTCTCTCTCTCTCAGTCTCTCTGTCTGTCTCTGTCTCTGTCTGTCTCTGTCTCTGTCTCTGTCTCTGTCTCTGTCTCTGTCTGTCTCTTTCCTGCCTCTTCACAGACCTGAAAGCACTGGGGCCTACTGGCCAAACCCTCCATTCAGGAGCCAATGAGGATCCAAAATAAAGCTCACCTTTTATTTTTATTATTTTTTTGGGGGGTGGTAGTGGTACCTGGTACTGAGTACAGTGCTGCAGGCCAACCCTTTTAAAATATTTTTCTTTGAAACAGGTCTTGCTAAGTCACTACTATCTCAAGTATTTTGTTACATTAGTAGGAGGCTAACACAGATAAGTAATCTTTCAGATATTTTCCTGTCGCTTTGAAAAGAATAGGTATTTGGTAGATATCCAAATGTTTGCCAACAGATAGTTTACATGTGATTTTTCCAGGTTTCCTTAAGAATGAATAAATTGAGTAACAATATAGGACCCACAGAAGTTCAAAAGAGCAAAAGAGTATCGACCTGAAGAGGCAGAACTGGTGAATACCTTGGATGGAAGATGACCTTGGGAAGCAATTTCATTCCAATATCCACCATAAAAAAAATCATTTCAAGTCTAAAATGATATGCAAGGTACCAAAAATCAATAGAAAATAATACAGGTTGAGATAAAAATAAAATCAGTTGAAAAGGATAAAACAAAGTCAAAATAGTTTTGAAGGTATCAAAGAGGAGAACTGACAGTGAAATGTAACTGAATTTGAAATGTAACAGACAAATTTAAGAGCCATAAAAACACAAAGGCATAAGGACATAGATCACGTGAATGAAACAACAAGCTTGGATTAAAACATAAGTATAAATGATACAGATAGAGACATAGATTACATAGAGATAGATGTAGTAGTTGATAGATTTATAAATGAGTTCTATGAAACATTTAGGGGACAGGTCATTGTCATCATGCACACATTGTTTTAAATGGGAAGCTCTCCTGCTCATTTTGTATAACCCTGTCTTCTCCCTGTCAAAACCATATAAGAATAGCAAGAGAAAAGAAAATAGGAACCAATTTTACTGGTAAACATAGACTTCATAATACCACATAAAATGTTAATGCATTAAGTTCTGCAGTGTGTACAACAATAATATGACCAGTTCTGAAGATGTAAGGGTATTTCAACCTTAAACAGCACAATACAACTCAACACATTGCATATTAGAGAAAACCTTCTCTAATAGTTAAGCCCCATCATTCATAATGTATGAAAATAAAACTTAAAAAAAGAATCTTAGTAAACTAAGATTAGATGGTAACTTTCTTAAAACAATAAAGAATAACAATAAAATACCTGTACTATACATGATACCTAATATTTAAATGGTAAATTTTCCTCTTAAAAAGTCAGGCACAGCCAGCTGTGGTGGCCCACACTGGTAATCTTAACACTTGGGAGCCTGAGGCAGGAGGATCACTGCGGGTTTAAGGCCAGCCTGCACTGCATAGCAGGACTCTGTCTCAAAGCAAAACAGAACAAAAAACAATGAGGCACAAAACATTATTAGCCCATACTTTGTATTCAAATTTGTGTTGGCTATCTCAGCTACACAATGAAACAAACAAACAAATGAAAAAAAATTAGAAGGGAGGGCTGGGAACGTAGCTCACTAGCACAGCACTGGCCCAGCATGTGCAAGGCCCCAGGTTTGATCCTCCACACCATAAAATAAGATAAGAATAGCATAAGGATTAAAGAGAAGCTAAACTGTCTTTAATGTTAATTTCCACATGGAATATGCAAGAGACTATAAGAAAATTATAATCTGTTATGTCCTTCGTATGTGGTGTCAGCATGTACATACCACACTAGCTACTTAGTGAATAGAACTAAATGCCTGCACAGAGTGCAGGGTGATGAATTCAAGAGACAGAGGCCCTGCTTTCATGGTTCTCGATGTCATGGTGGAGACAGGCAGCTAAAGAAAAAGAGAATAATGCTGAGATAAGTGTGTGTTATCAGGGTGTGGGGGACTTGAGATGATCCAAGGGATGTTGCTCAGAGAGAGCAAGATGTCAAATAAATTTCCCTTAAAGGAACCAAAATAGGACCTGAAATCAGGTAGACAAAGAGACTGGGCCCAGGGAGTGCCGGGCAGAGGTGCCAGAGACAGAGATGGTTATGTTTGTGTCACAGAGGGGCTAAGGGCAGCAGGCCCGAGTGGAGAGAGAGGAAGGGAGAGCCACAGTCCGGGAGGCCTGAGTGCTGGGTAGCTTGAGGATTTTCCCCGAGGGCTGTGAGAAGGCAGTCCAATGGTTTGCATGCTAGAAAACAGCTTTGCTGCATCATGGAGTGAATGCAGAGAGGTGAGCCCCACCGGAGCTCAGTTATTGCTCAGGAGGAAAGGGGTGTGATGGATGAGAGCAGATGGTGGGGGCTGGGAGCAATCAGTGGGTCTGGGACAGAATCAGAGGGTAGGGTCACAGGGCTGGGCCTGGTTGGATGCAGTGCTTGAAGAAGCAGGGACGTCCAAGTTGAAAGTATATTGAAGTTGGCAGGAAAGGCACATAGTGTTACAATTATCCTTGGTTGTAAGGGCGCCTGCCGGTTAGCTCAGTTGTTTAAGTGCCTGTTTATGAAAATGCAGTAAGGCACAGGATACTGTGGTTTGATCCCCACATCCTCATAATATACCAGATCTGTCCTTAAGGCATCCTGGGCCAGCATCCCCCCCCACAAAAAAAAAAAAAATCCTTATCCTTAGTTGTAAAATTCCAAGTTTTTTTTCCTTTTCTATTAGTCAAGCTTTCTGTAAGTTATCTGTACCTTCCTTAGCAAGATAAGAAAATAAATAACTGCTTTCTTGTTCCTATTATCTATTCCTCTCAACATAGCTCTTACCTAGGAAAATTATTGTAACTCATGCTAAGAAAAATAATGGGCTGGCCATGTATTCGCCTTTTGTGTAAAATACCTTGTTTTTAAATACTGATTTCTGGTGGCAGTTTATAATCCCAAAGAACTGTGCTTTAGATGCTTGAAATTAATGTGAAAAGGTAGGAAAGGCCTGGGCTTTATAGAAACATGGATCTTCATCTGCTGCTTGCCATTGTAGCAGTCTTTGGAATGTGACCTAATCTCTCTCAGAATACCAACGATCACACTGCCATCTTTGGGTGCAATAATATGTACAAAAGCAGCTGTCAAGCACCATTCAGATGTACCCAGTTCTGAAGTGCTGCCAGGAGGTACAGCTTGAATTACTCTCTTGATATATAGGTCATCCAATGTCTCTAACTCCAACTTCTTACACTTTATTGTTCTATTAAAAGCTTCAGGGCCAGCCAGATAGCTCAGTGGATTAAAGTGCCTGCTTAGGCAGATGCAGGGGCCAGGGTTCGATTCCCCAGAGTGCGCCAGCCCTGCCCCTGGGGCATACTGAGATGGCGATTGAGACTGGTGGTGCATGCCTGTAATCCCAGCACTTGGGAGGCTAAACACAGGTGGATCACTATGAGTCTGATCTGTGTACTGAGACCCTGTAGACCCTGTACTAAATACAAAAATAAAAAGCTTCAAAACAAGACAATAGGAGGGTAGCAAGGATTAATACATTTCATATTGTTACTTTTAAATTAGTAACTCAGGGCCGGGGAGTTGGCTCAGTAGAATAAGAGCTTCCCTGGCAAATGCAAGGGCCTGAGTTCAATCCCCGGTTCTGAAAAAAAAAAAAAAAATTAGTTACTCAAGAGTGCAAGATATTAGCATTTAATTTTCTAAACAATATTATAAAAAAACTTTTCATTTCAATACACTAAGAAATTAGTATATAACTACCTTCATTATCTTCAATAGGCAATATTAATATTACATATTATTAATATTATAATACATATATTGCTTTCCCTTTCTTCCTTTCTTGATTCCCCCATCCCAGTTTCTCTTTTCTTTTGAATAGTTTCTTCCCATCTTACAATATGTATTGCATCTTACTTATTCTTTCTGCTTCTCACACTAGGGAGACAATATGATGTTTGCACATGTGC
This sequence comes from Octodon degus, assembly GCF_000260255.1. Classification (NCBI taxonomy): domain Eukaryota; kingdom Metazoa; phylum Chordata; class Mammalia; order Rodentia; family Octodontidae; genus Octodon; species Octodon degus. The sequence goes on from NW_004524697.1 coordinate 8,002,643, forward strand.
AAATCTGATTTATTTTACTTATGAGTATGGTCTTGTATTACATCCATTATTTAAAAGTCTCAAGTTTATCCTTTATGGCTGAGTAGTACTCCACTGTATAAAAAGGCCATATCTTTTTTGATCCACCCCTCAGTTGATGGACATTTGGGTTGTTTCCAAGATCTAGTTATTACAGATTATGTTGCTATAAACATGAGTGCACATCTATTATTTTTGTATGTTTTTTGTCTTTGTTGTAATATTTTTAGTTGAATTTTTTTTTTTGTTGTTTGTTTGTTTGTTTGTTTTTGGTACTGAGGACCAAAACCAAGAGCCTCCAGCTTGCTAGACAAGCATTCTACCACCAAGCTAAATTTTTAGCCCCTTTTATAATATTTTTATTTTTATTTTTAATTTTAGGGAAGGGTCTACAGGGTGTCCAGAGTCTCACTACTAGATCAGACTAGTAGTGATCTGCCTGTTTAGTTCTTCTGGGAAAATACCTACAAGTGGAATAGCTCAGTCGAATGGGACCTCCAATCCTAGTCTTTTGAGGAATCTTCACACTGATTTCCATAATGGACATACCAGTCTACACTCCCACAAACAGTGGAGAAGGGTTCCTTTTCCCCCACCATCCTACCAGCATTTAGTATTGATTGATTTCTTGATGCTGGCCATTCTTTCTGTGGTGATATGGAATCTCAGGATTGCTTTAATTTGCATCTCTCAACCAAACAGTAAGGGTTTCATGATTTTATCTAAGCAGATTTAATTTCCTCCCTTGTATAAGCTTTTGGCTTAGCCTGGTCTTTTTTTTTTTTTTTTTTTCCTAAAAGTTCGAGGTTCACCATTGGGTTGTTTATTTGTGCTTGCTCTATTTTTCTGATATGGGTATTCACTGCTATAACTTTCCCTCTGATGACTATTTTCATTGTGTCCCACAAGTTCCAGTATGTTTAATGTCATTATCATTTAAGTGTATAAACTCTAATTTCTTCTTTAATTTCATCTGTGACCCATCAGTTATTCAGGAGCATGCTATTTAATTTTCATGTGTTTATAAAGTTCTTGTGGTTTCGCTTGCCATTCATTGCAAACTTAATTGCACTACGGTCTGATAATATGCATGGAATAATTCCAGCTTCTTTGCATTTTTCTCAAGCATGTTCTATGAGCTAGTATGTGGTCTATTTTGGAGAATGTCCCATGTGCAGCTGAGAAGAACGTGTATTCTGATGTTTTGGGGTGGAATACTCAGTAGACATCTGCTAAGGTCATTTATTCAAAAGTTTGGTTCACTTCCAATATTGAAGTGTTGTTGTTTTTTGTCTAGTTGATATGTCTTTTTGTGACAGTAGGGTACTGAGATCCCCCAGTACAACTGTAGTAGTACTTATTTGATTGTTTTCATGTCCATTAATATTTGTTCTATAGAGTTTAGTGTTCTGGTACTTGTTGCATATATATTCATGGTTGTTATCTCCTCCTTTTGGATTGTTCCCTTTACAAGGATGCAGTGACCTTTATCGTCCTCAGTCATGGCTTGAAATTCACTTTATCTGCAAATAGAACAGCTACCTCTGCTTTCTTCTGGGTTTCTGTCACATGGAGTCTTGCCACTTTCTGAAGCCATTTCTGAAGCTGTTTTTTTCATGAGACATAGTAAAAAAAAATGTGGTGAATGCTAGTGCCAAGTGCCATCCAGTGGAAAGGCAGCCTCGTAAAAACATTACAGTGTGTCCTCATGTACCTTAATGATCAGATTTGGAACTTGGCAACTTTTTTTTAAAGAGAAGAACAAGACTGGGTGTGGTGGTGCGCGCCTGTAATCCCAGTGCTTGGGAGACTGAAAACAAGAGGATTGCTATGAGTCCAATCTGCTTAGTGAGACCTGTAGACCCTGTACTAACTACATTAACAAAAATTTAAAAAGAGCTGAATATATTTATTGAGGAAAAAAAGCTCCCATCTGAGAGGACAAAAGGGGGACCCAAGTGGGTTGCCTCACTTCCCAACTTCTTGCTCTTCTCCAAATTCAAACATTTTGAATCAGTTCAGGACATGGAGGCAGTCATGACACCCAACTAAAGACACTTGCAATAACACAGGAGATACAAATGTCCAGGAATTTACAAGGTTGCTTTATGGTCAGACCCAGAGTCAAATGAGGAAGCGTGCTGAGGGTGTCTGCATGCTGAGGGCTGAAGGGTTCAGTCCAAGGTCTGGATTTCACTGCAGTGTCCCATGCAAGTTTGTATCAGGAAGCCAACAGGTCTGCTGTGGAAGGCTGAAGAGTCTATGCATAAAGATTGAAAGACCCAAGGTAGAAGCCGAAGAGTCTGTGCTCGAAGCCAGGAGATGACGGCCAAGCTGAAGTTAAAGACGCTTCTGAAGAATCACAGCCATCCTCAGTGGTAGCGAGGACCTGAGTTCCTCTGAGGATGAGAACTGCTGAGTTCATATTAGGAAAAGAGCATGGCCAACTGTGGAGGGCCACCTGAGCAGCTCTCCTTGAAAGAAGAGCGACTGTCTCCATTTTGACTGAGCCTGACTATTTCCTCGTATTGTTCTGTACAGAGCTGGCCAGGACTTCTATTTATCCTTCAATTGGCCTTAAGCAATATATATTGGTCTAGCTGAGGTGCTGGTGATAGTCTTTGAAGGTGGTGTGCGTGTTCCCCTGGTAACTTACACCTGCTGCTCTTTAATGTGAGCTGGGTCAAGACAGGACGGTAGAGCTAATGCTCCGCACCACCAGCTGGGATGGAGCCTGGAGACTGAGGCTATGACTTCCTGGGGCTTGAAAGGCTACATCAAAGCTGAAGCACCAGACTTACCAAAACATTAAATACTATATAATGCAGATTACTCTCTCTGCATATCCTCTCTGCATATTGTAGAGGTAAATTTAGGCCACTCTCCTAGCTCAGCTCATAGTAGTCTCTTTCCCACGATTCTGTCAATCCTCAAGCCACTCTCCCACTGAATAAAACTGGGTGAGACCCTGGGTCGCTCTCTTGGCTCCAGAAAGCCATCTTCATGGCTGGACTTAGAGCCCCTTGACTCTCCAATGATTGAAAATATAATTTAGTGTCTTTATTTTCGCTGTGGGTTGCATTGTAAGTGGTAGATTGAAATCAATTTGATGGGATTCCAATAACGTAACTTTGGGATTATAAATACTGGCTTTTTGGACTGAGACGAGGTCCTGAAGTGTCTCTTATGGCCAACTTCTTCAGGCGAATCACAGCACACCATCTCCCCTCCGGTTCTCCTTTTATGCTGCTGGCATCAGTCCTCAGGTGGGCCTTCCACGTCTAGCACCATGCTGATTCAGTTCAGCTGGGTGTTACAAGTTGGCCATTAATAAAGCACAACACTGGTGAAAGAAGCCTTCCAAGTCAGCTTCAGAGCATAGCAGGGATCATAGGATAAGTGTATTTGAAGGGAGTGGGAATGTTTTCAGGGGGGTTAATGGCAATGTATTTTTTATTGTAATAATTTTAAAAAATTTTAAGAGTCATCCAGTTTTAGATCACTTCTTATAGAATAAAAAGAGCTAACTTCTGCACATGTTAAAAAGACATATCAAAATTCCCTCTTACCCTTTCCAGCATCCAGACTGAGAACTGACTGGGCCTCATAGCCGCAGGAAGCTACTTCCTCTTGTGGGATAAGAAGGCGGCAGTAACAGCAGCTGTCAAGTGCTTCAAAGGGGAGGGTGGAGATAAGGCCCAAGGATGGCTCAGAGAGCACCAGGCTGTCAGCATGGGAGCCCAAGGACATGCAGGAGCTGACTGATTCTCAGCCGTGAAGAAGGTCAAAGACTGAGCTGCCGGGGTAACACGACATTTTTTCAGCTGGCCCTTGGGAGAAGCAGAAATTCCTTTGTTCTTGTCTAAGACTGGAGAAGTGAAATTCCATTGTCTGTTTTCACTAGGACTTTTTGAAGGAATCATATGCTGCCGAGTTTGGGGCACTCTGGTTTATTGGGGTGGCTACCCAGGGGCAGAACTACATGAGCATGTGTAAAGGGAGAAAAATGCCAGGGAGCAGCCAGTGCAGTTGCGATTTTTCTTGCATACGCAAAAACCTTCCCGTGAACTCCCTTTCCCAGGGATGATTTAATTTTATCTTGTGACAAAGTAATTCCTCTCTTTATCACTGTTTGGACAGCACTGTGAAAATAAGTCAAACTGTTGACGTGGCCACATTAATCTTATCCTCATATTTTTTTTCTTGAGGGCTAAATTTTTCTTGTTTATAATCCACTTGAGTAATTTTAAGAAATCATCCCATTTTCTATTCCGTCTTATACTTACTAATGTCTTCCTCTGACACATAAGAAATTTATTTACAAACAAGATTGGTTTTTGAGGCGCTCTTTTCCTGGAGGAAAAAATATTCCAGTATAGGATGTAAATTAAGATAATCAAATGTGCTATTTCTCGGAGATGAATCTGAGGATTTTAATGTTTGGAAGACTTTATAGAGAACTTTAAGACCCTGCAAACTATTTATCCCTTTTACTTCTATTTTTAGAGTAAGAAGGGTAAAGACACTTGTGTATAAGAAGTGAATTGAGAATTAGAGTTCAGTGGGTTCTGGAGAGTGCAGGACACAGCAGGAACACGTGCATGCCAGGCACATGTTTGGGCAGAGTTGGGGGCACTTGACTGCAGTTCAAGTGAGCATGTCACGGGCCTGCAGCCAGAATCATGAGACACACGAGCCATTTGCACTTCAGACTGTCCGAGAGTGCTGGTGGATTTTGCAGCCTGCTCGTGCAGCCAATATTGTTAGGTGCACTGAAGAATAGCTTAAAACTGGGAAATATAACAACAGCACAAGAATAAATGCAATCTAATTATACAGGCTATATAAGGAATTGCAATTCAACAACAAAAAGGCCAACAACCCAATGAAAAGATGAATAAAGGATATGAATAAATATTTCTCCAAAGAGAAAGGGCAGAAGCACACTGAAAATATACTCAGGGCCAGAGAGATAGTTCAGCAGTCTAAAGCACCTACTTAGGTAACCTTAGGCAAGTAGCAGGGACTGCAGATCAATCCCCAGTACCATATGCTGCGCCAGCCCCGCCCCCAGGGTGGGCTGAGTTAGACACGAAAGAAAGAAAGAAAGAAGAAAGAAAGAAAGAAAGAAAATGTACTCAAATGCCATCAAGAAAATGTCAAACAAAATCACAGTGAGATACCACTGTACATCTACAAATTGCTATAATTTTAGAAACCTAATAGCAGGAGATGGTAAGAAGAATACATCATCATACACTGTTTTTTTTTTTGTTTTTTTTTTTTTAACGATTGACATAGTTTATTTATACTTAAGACAGCAGCCACCAGAAGCAGCAAAAGAGGTGGCAGAGAGAATTAGGGAGAAGTGGCACTTTTACTTTAAACGAGAACGAGGCAGGAGATCTTTCCAGA
>NW_004524697.1:8011180-8020868 GCF_000260255.1 Octodon degus
AGCAGCGAGGCTGAGGAGCAACCTGAAGTTGTTCGTTGTGCACTATCAAAAGGCGCTGCAGCCCCTCTCTCCCAATTTGTGAACCTCCACAGTTTGATACCACTTCCACCTCTGTCTTTTCCCTCTTTCCTTCGCTTCTAAGTTTGGAGATAATTTAGCATCTTAGCGAAAGCTATTAAAAGTTTCCTGTAAAATAAAAAATAAAAAAAAAAGGTTAAACATAGGTTTACCATATGACCCAGCAGTTGTACTATTAGATATATATTTAAAAGAAATAAAACATATTAACACAAAAACTAGTACATGAATCTTCATAGTGACATTATTCACAATATCCAAAAGTGAACATAATCCAGATGTCCACTAATCGATGAGTGTATGAATACAATGTGGTACGCCCATGTAATGAGGCAATATTCAACAACAATTACTGATTTAAACTACAACATAGATAAATCATTGAAGTGTTATGGTCAGTGAAAAAATACCAAAATATCAAATACTACATAATTCTATTTATAGAAAATGTCCAGAACAGATGACTGTACAGAGGCAGAAAGTAATTGAATGGTTTACTAGGACCAGGCATAAGTGGGGTTCCTAATATGTGCCCTAGGTTCTTAGGCTGCCTTGGCAAGAGCCACAAGCTGGGTGGCCCAGAATTACAGAAATTATTCTCAGGTCTGAATGCTGGACATCTGCAGTGAAAATGTTGGCAAGACTATGCTTCCCCTGAAATACCAAAGGAACTTTCTTTCTTGGTTGGCCGTGCTTTGGGTAATGATCCACAATCCCAGCATCCCTTGGCTTACAGAAACATCACTCAAGTCTCTGTTCCCATAGCCATAGGGGAGCCTCTAGGTCCTTCCTTGTGTGCCTTCACCCAGATTTCTCTCTTCTGATGGAGACATGGGTCATAGTGGATATGGGACTCATCCTAACCCAATACAATTGCTTCTTAACTTGACTACATCTGCAAAGACCCCATTTCAAAGTTGCGCCACATCCATAGGTTCTGAGGGTTAGGCCTGGAACATCTTTCTGGGGACCACTATTTCATCTCTGATATAAACAAATGGGGAGCAATTGCTAGTGGTTACACATTTCCTTCGGGGAATGAGAAAAATGGTCTAAAATTGTAAGAATGATTTTCTAATTCTCTAAAAACCATTGCATTTTCCACTTCAAATGGATGATGTGTATGACATATAAATTACAGCTCAATAATACTGTTACTGAAGATTGAAAACATAAAATGTGGTCTCTGTCCTTCTGTGGTTTATAGTCCAATTATGGAAAGTATTTGCTCTTATTGGACAGTGTAAAGTACCCATGTCAGTAGTTCAACAATGAATGAAAATAGAATAAGATGTCAAGCTGTGCAAAATGTTTCTAGACATTGTAGATGCTTAGGAAGGGAGGAAATGAACGAGAGAAGCATGCTTAAGGTTGATTTAAATGGAATCTTGAAATATAAGTTCGTTTTAAAATTATTTTTCTGGAAAGTGTGGAATTTATACACAATGAAGTGACACTCTGCCATGAAGAACAATAAACCCAAGTCATTTGTAGAGAAGCAGATATACCTTGAATCAATAGTTAAGTAAAATAAATCAGACACAGAAGCTTAAATATCATGTGTTTCTATTACATGAGAAACCCGAACTATAAATAAATAGCAACATAAAAGATAGTAGGAAACAGAGAGGTAAATCTTTTGCAAAAAAGGAAGAAGATTAAGACATGGTGGAGGAAGGGTAGGAAAGGGTAGGAGAAAAGAATTAGGATGCTATATGCATGTATCAGCACCCCATGAAGAATGTCAAGTACTATAGCTTGAAAACACAGTCATGAAAAATAAAAGTTGTGCGCCAGATAGATAGTTCAGCATTTTAAGCATCTGCTTAGGCAAGCGCAGGGACTGGGGTTCATTCCCTGGATCCACAAGGTATGCTGGCCCCATCCCCAGGCATGCTGAGCAGACCACAGAGACTGGGTGTGGTGACACATGCCTGTAATCCCGGTGCTGAGGAGGCTGAAAACAGGAGGACCACTACAAGTCTGAGCTATGTAGTGAGACCCTGTACCAAATACATTAAACAAATAAAATAAAAGTTGAAATAAAATTATTTTCCTGGGGATTTAAAATGGCTAGAGGACCAGCCAGATAGCTCATTTGATTAAAGCGCCTGCTTAGGCAGATGCAGGGGTCGGAGGTTTGATCCCTGGTGTGTTGTGCTGGCCCGGCCCCTGTGGCTTGCTGAGCTGGCAGTTGAGACTGGGAGTGGTGGCATGTGCCTTCTTCTCTAGTTCTGCCTCTTACACTGCTGGCAACAATCCTCAGGTGGGCCTCTCACACCCAGCACCATGCTAGTTCAACTTAGCTGGGTGAAACAAGAGGAAGACTGTGTAGTGCTCTGCTTCATGAGGAAGCTTGTCATGTGGGCTTTTCTGATGAGAACTCAGCTTTGCTCATTACTGGTGGGGCTTGGGACCTCACTGTTGCTGAGGATAGCTGTGGTGCTTTTGGGGGAGTTTTGGTCCTTACCTTGAGCATTGCTTCCTGGCTCCAGTTCAGATCCCTCAGCTTGTTAACACACCTCCTTCATCCTACTGGCACAGATCTGTCTAGCTTCCACTACTGACCTTTGGACCTTTCCTGCGCAGATCCATGAAGAAGGCTTGCGTGAGACATTGTCTTGGCCTCTACCCTCCAGTTGAACTTGTGGGAGGCATTATTCTGAGCTCTAGGTTTTCAGCTAGACTCATGCAGGATATTAGGATCTAGGCCCTCAGCTAGTTTCTTTGGTCTTTAGTGTGTAGACAGATTTCCTGCACTCCTTGTATATTATTTTTTTGTGTGATTATAGAGTAACCTTATAAAACGTGTCCAGTATTGTATTGTTCACCTTGTTAAATCCCAAACCACAACCGAAAGACAGAGACAGAGACAGAAATTTCCATGATTGTCATTGTTGCAAAGTGCATGTATATATATAGGTGTACTTATTCCCCAGGGTGAGAAATATTTTATAACATTTTAATAGATATTAAAACATGTTTCCTGTAAGTGAATTTTACAGATGAGGAACCTTGGTTAGTCTTGGGCTGTTTTCAAGGCTGGCAGAGAAAAGAGTGTTGACTGAACGGCGGGCTGTGACCAGTGGCCCCCTTCTCCAGGAAGGGGCAGCAGGAGCAATGATAAAGCCACACGTAGATGAAGTTCTGTCTAATAATATTTGTTTGCCACTTATGATGTACCCAATACTCTACTAAATGTGGATGATACAGCACTGAAGATAGGTCCTGCTCCTGAGAAGCTGACAGTTAAGCAACACAGGAGCTGACAGGAAATGCCAAAGGTAAAGGGCTCAGCAGGCAGCCATGTTAACCAGGGGCAAAGTTCCATCCCGGCAGGGAGCTGTGTAAGAGAACTGCCTGATGTGTGAGTGGGAAATGCTGGGATGGTAGGGCGGAGGCAGGAAGCCAGCATGTCTGTTGGGCGAGGTTTTTCTGTGGGTCTTGGCTCACAGAATCAGGGGCCTTGCCTGACAAGGGAGACATCAGGCCAGGAGGGCTGCTTAAGTGACAGTGTCCATCATCACGTCCACTGATGCTGGTTGGCTTTGCGCATGAACTAAGTTCCAGGTTAGGGTATAAGAAAAAGTTGTATTTAATTGAAATTACCCTTACAAATTTCCTTATAATTGCCTATTAAAAATGAAGTATATGTATACATAAGTATAACATAATAAGAGAAAGACAAGTAGTACATGGAACATGTATAAAATGTAGTTTTATATTAGTTCAAGTTACATCATTGAGATTACTTTTTTCTTCTTACATCCAAGTATAAATAAGTTAGGTGCATATGATGAGCTACCAGTGAAATAGATGGTGTAATCTCTTGGACCTTTTTTTAAAATTTAGGACAGGGTCCATACAGGGTCTACAGGGTCTCACTACATAGATCAGACTTGAAGTGATCCTCCTGCTTTCAGCCTCCCAAGCGCTGGGATTACAGGTGCATGCCACCACGCCCAGTCTCAACTGCTGTTTCAGTGTGCCCTGGGGGCGGGGCCAGCACCATACACAGAGGATTGAACCCCAGCCTCTGCACTCTGCCGAAGCAGGCACTTTAGTCTGCTGAGCTATTTGGCCAGTCTTTTTCTTTCTTCCTTTTTCTTTTCTTTTCTTTTCTTTTCTTTTCTTTCTTTCTTTCTTTCTTTCTTTCTTTCTTTCTTTCTTTCTCTTTCTTTCTTTCTTTCTTTCTTCTTCATCTTCGTCTTCTTCTTTTTTGTCTAAGAGTCCATTTATTTCTCTATGTTTGCTTTTGGCTATATACCCAGGGATTGGGGCTTCAATCAGGACTTCTGCCTGTAGCACAAGGCCTGTACAATACCTTAAAAGTTCTTCATGGATTTTTCTTTTTATTTTCTTCCTTTTATTTGCAACAAAAATAAAATCAGACTTCACAGAAGTGGTACTTCCATCCCTCTTCAGTAAAATCGAGACACTACACATTGATGTACAAGGCAGTCAAGATGATCCTAGTGCTGAGCATGGAGTCAACGGGGTCTACACTGTACTGTAACTTGAATTAGGGCAGAATTTAGAAAGTCTAGATTGTACATTGTATGTACTTCACACCTTGACATTGTCCCTCCGTGGGACTTTGTGAGAGCTGGCTGGCGAAGGTTGAACCATTTGTTCTCTGGTAAGGACTGTGGTGTTGTTCTTCTGCATTTAGCTCAGGTCAGTCTCTTCAGGAAGCCAAAGGAAGAATGTGCTCACAGCTGACGCACAGATGCAGAAGTTCTGGACCACTATAGTTCTTACAGAGCAGGAGGCTATCCTGCATTCACAAAGCATGACCACGCAAAGGTGGACATGCTCCAGGAAGAGCTTCGGACTCACCTTAATATTTACATAAGTGTTATTCTGAGACCCTGAATTCCTCACCCAAAAGTAAAGGCAGAAATAGTTTTGGCTTTGAAAACATTATATAAGAAATAGGAGAGAGAGACAGAGAGAAAGAGACAGAGCGAGAGGGAGAGAGAATTTGTATCAAGCACAACTTTATTTATGGCAGAGACCTGAGAGGGGCCTCTGGCTCTGAAGTATAACAGCAACTTTCCTACAGAGTAAGAGATATGTATGGGCTAGCTAGGGTGGCAGAAGACAAGGAAGCTGGAAACAAAGTATTCTGCACTCAGGTCATCTATCTTAGTCCGCAGTCACTGGCCCATTTTGTGTTCCATAAGATGCATTATTCTTTTGGAGCTGAAGGCCTCCTGGTCTTAAATAGTCTGTTCTGTAAATAGGACTTAGGCCAGGACAGTGGATTAGGGGGAGTGGTACTGTTACGAGGCTAAGAGAACATGGGCGAAGATCAGAACTTATGGGAAGGTGTCCTTTAGGAATTTTCATTTCCAATTCAAAACAGATGCCACTGTGGGCATTAAAAACCTTCCCAGTGACTTGTCTTGTGTTAAGCAGCATGGCGTGTCTGATACGGCCCATCGAATCAGTTAGCTGTAAAATGTCAGAGGCATCCGACTCAGCTGGGTTTCATTGCATGGCTGCGCTTGGGCCCCTAGTCCACACCGCCCCTGACACCCTTTTGTTGAAATCCTTCCTCTTCAGTGTTGACAGCTCATAGTGACCTCACTTTGCTCAACAGTGAAGACAGGATAGGTCCTTTAAGCCTAATCACATATGAATGGAATTCCAAGATAGCGTTGTCACAGAGAGCCTAGAATCATAGAATGCAAGGCCTCCAGATACTCCAGGCGATCAGAGAACAATTCTGTTACTTTCATGCTTACATAATACACATTTCCACATGTAACATTATCTTTCCTACAAAAACAAGCAGTTGTTAATCATAATTTAGCTCACATAAGAGGTTTGTTTTATTATTTAATTTGAGTATACTGGCTCAGTTTTGCTTTGGGGCGTGCATGTTTTTGCCATGCTTGAGGTATGCAGAGATTGCTCCCTTTGAGGTCAAGCTGGTGGGCCCACCTAAGGGCTTAAATTTCTAGGGTATCTACTTTGAGGTTGTCTTTGGGTCTCAACTGACAGGCTTTTGCCTGACTGGTTTTAAGGTAGAATCTATCTTGGTATGAAGTTATACCATTCTAACAGAAGTAGGAGTCATTAGGGACAATATACTGTGGTTCTAAAGCTATAAACATTTTTCTAACAAGTCATCCTTTATTTCAAAGATGTTGTAAAACTGAGTGTGGCTCCACACTTCTTGCAAAATAGTGAGGTCACATACGTCCTGGAGTGATCTTTGCTAAGTTTAAGGACACAAAAATGGATTGGGTTCACCAATGAGCAGGCAGTACCTCTGAGCTACCTGGATACGCTGCACAAACTTCAGAGGAGAGAAAGCCTCTTGCTCACCTGCACTACACCTAAAGGGGAAACACAGAAATCGATGGAACACTATAGAGGGCCCTTACCAGTCCTCATCACCATCTGGGAAGTTTATATTTGTAGTCCCATGAAAAAGTTATGGGGATCCTATCTAGTTAATTCCAGCCTACCACTCCCAGTACAACTCATGGCGTAAAGATACAATAATATACCTGAAATGCTGGGAAATCAAGGGGGTCCTGAGTCCGGCTATGATAATAGCTCACCAGAACAAAGGCCTTGACCAACCAGGGGCTGAACCCAGGTTTTTCTAATTCATGAAGAAAGGAGGGGCTTGAAGATGAGTGACTTTAAGAGTGGCGGAAAGTAGGTGAGGGCTGTGCATTGGGTTAGGTCAAAGGCCTGAAATCACCTCTGCAATACGCACTGAGAAGTACATGTAGAAAGAGTAACCTGAATAACACAACTGAGGTACTATGTAATGTTTTGGGGTCAGTGCTTCAGCTCTGATGTGGAATCCTTCATGCCTGCGGAAGCCATAGCTCTTATCTTGAGGACTGAGCCCAGCTGACAGTGTGGAGCAGGCTCTCTGTCCCACCTCACCTTGGCTCACACATGTGTTATTTGAGAGCTATGGGGGTGGGGTGGAGAAAACATTGCTCTGTCGTCTCTGCTACAAAGACTACATCAGCACTTCTGCTGGACCAATTTGCATTGCTTAAATCTGACTGAAGGGACAAGGAAAAGTCCTAGTCAGCTGTGTACACATCAATACATGGAAATAGGGCCAGGCTTATCCAAAATGGTGAAACTGCTCCTCCTTCAGGGAGGGTTGCCCAGGGGGTCCTCCTCAGAATACTTGGGAGCTGTTTTCTCTGCCATATCTACCATAAGGTCTTTTATGTGGCAGTCCTTTGAAATTGGTGACATGAAAAATTCTATATTTTTGAAAGACCTTGAAATGGAAGTTCCATAAGATTTGTAACTGAGGTCACATGCTTACTAAATGGCAGAGCCACCATTCAGAGCTAGGCCTGTCTGGCTCCATAGCATCACACCAGTCTGTCATACTGGGAATATTATGGAAAGAATTATAATCACCTTGATGGTTCTAATAAGAAAGGTTAAAAATACATTTTTTGTCAATATGTGTGGCTACATGGATCTTCATTGATTGCTGTACAATGCTGTTGTTTTGAGTTAAGGTTTTTTTATTGTTATAGTAAAATAAAGTACACACAACACAAAAATTGCCATTATGACCATTTTAAAAAATGGTACCCTTGACCTTAGCATTTACGTACATTTGCATTGTTGGCAACTATTCCCATCATCCATTCCCCAAAATGCCATTTACCTTTCCCAACTAAAATTCTACCCATACTTAACATTAACTTGTCTCTAAAGTTTGATGAACATGATGTCAGGCATATTGAGGAGTTTAGGCTCTCACTTCTACTATTTACTCTTCTTTCTGTCCAGAGCTTTCCTAAATAGAAAGGCTAGGTGTAATCCTTGCGGAGCAACAGAGGAGCAAAGTATATACTTTATTAATGGATGAGCAGGGTTTCTAAGAAACTGCATTGGAGGATGAGTCCCAAAACTTAAGCCTAGTGGAATGTGTGTTCCCTCGTGGAATCTAGACCCTGGGGACTCCCTCGCCTGTCTACAGAGCAACCACACAGAACTGCGCACTGGCCTTGCCTCCCAATTGCCAAGGGGAGAAGAAGACCACTTAGTCCTCCACCTACAGGATGCATAACATGAAAGGGAGCTCCCAGGCTGCCTGGAAGCCAGCTGGGCCAACAGAGCCTCAGGCTGGCCACCTGTGACCCGAGACACGTTGTACAGTATGACATGGCCTAGGGAATGCTAGGTGCCCCGGGCCCTGGCACAAGAATGATAGCAGGTGTCCCCATTCCATACTCCTCTCTTATGACAAGGAACAGCAAATCCTGTCCTCTCTGGAAACATGAACAAGGAGGATAAATATTCTTAAGCATGTGAGCTATGCAAAGGGCATGACTAAAAACCAGAAATAAACAAGAGGCTTGAGCCAAGACAAGGTCACAGGGACAGTCTCAATATCCACACAAACCTCATGCCCATAGAATTTCAGGGCCTTGAGAATGTCTACCAAGAACCAGGGGGCATTACATTCTAGAGCGCTAAATTTCTCTTGGTTTGTGTTTTGTGGACGTCAGTATTTGTCTTGTCACTAGCTTTTAGTTTTGATAGTGCTGGTGGTTGGTGTTGATACCAGGGAACTCATGCGTAGTAGGCAAGAACTTTACCACTTAGTATATCTCTAGCTCTTCATCTTTGGAGCAGGATCTTGCCAAGATGCTCAGAGTGGCCTCAAACTTGTGATCCTTGTGCCTCAGCCTCCCAAGTAGTGGCAATTATAGGCTTTTATTTTCTTTAGTGCAATATAGCTTAGCAAAGTATTACCCTATTTTGAACAAAAGGTCCCAAATCCATTATTACTCTTTAGTTTGCCTAATTTTGCACAATCTTCAAGTGAATGTTATCATAGCAAGCATTGATGTTGTAATAGTAGCTAAAAGGATTTTCTACTTTTCAAATTTTATCTACATAGCAGTACAATGTTCTATGAAGTACTTAGATTGTTCCTATGATCATTGATAGTTGAGTTTACTTTTCCAATATACAAAGTGTTGCTGACCTCCATTAATTATAATTGATAACACTGCAATTATACTTTCCATGAACTACAGTATACTATGTACTTGAATGCTTTTCTTTAATCAATTAAGTTTATTGGTACATTTTAGGTATACATAATGGTCCATCACATTTATCATAGAGAATTTTTATCTATACATGATATGTATAGATCCTTTTATTCCCATTCCTTTCCCCTCCTTTCAACCCCTATTCCCCTCCTAATTTATAAAAGCTTTCTTTTCTTTTCCTTTTTCTTTTCTTTTCTTTTCTTTTCTTTTCTTTTCTTTTCCTCTTTCTTTCTTTCTTTCTTTCTTTCTTTCTTTCTTTCTTTCTTTCTTTCTTTCTTTCTTTCTTTCTTTTTCTTTTGTGGTACCAGAGATTGAATTCAGGACCCTGCACTTGCCTGGCAAATGCTTATTCTACTGAGCTATCTCCCCGGCCCAAACGCTCTGTTTTAATTTTTTCCTTTTTTGATTTTTCCTGCCTTCCTTCTTCCTCCTCCTCCCTAGTTCCTCTTCCTATTTGAACATTCAAAATACATGACAAATGTTCAGCATTGCTGGTCATTCAAGAGATAAAAAATTGGGGCTGGAGAGATGGCTCAGTGGTCTAA
>NW_004524697.1:8021011-8026997 GCF_000260255.1 Octodon degus
AAAAAAAAAAGATAAAAAATTAAAACAACACTGAGATTTCATCTCACTCCAGAAAGAATGGCTAACATCAAGAAATCAACCAATCACAAGTGTTGGAAGGGCTGTAGGGAAAAAGGAACGCTTCTCCACTGTTGATGGGAGTGTAGGCTGGTACAACCACTGTGAAAATCAGTGTGAAGATTCCTCAAAAAACTAAAACCAGAGGTTTCATTTGATCCAGCTAGTCCCCTTCTTGGTATCCTCATGAAAGAATTAAAAACATCATACCACTGTGATATATGCACACCCACATTTATAGAGACACAGTTTCTAATAGTTAAATCTTGGAAACAGCCCAAATGCCCATCAACTGATAAATGGATAAAGACGTGGTGATTTTTTTATACAATAGAGTACTACTTAGACATAAAGAAGGATAAACTTGAGATACTTGTAGGTAAATGGATGCACCTTGAGACCATACTCATAGCTACTTTAATCCTCCCCACAATCCTTTAAGGCACTATTATTAGAATCACTTTAAAGGATGAAGAAACAGAGGCTAGGGAAAATTTTGACAGTTATTTTGCTTTTATACCAAGAAATAGGGATATACTCCACAACATATACATAGGGGTTTATTTTGTCACTAGCCAAAAGTAGTTTTTAATAGACATTATTTTTTTTCTTTTTTGAGATAGGTTCTCATCATGCAGTTCAGACTGGCCTTGAGCTCACTTTGTAGCCCATGCTGGTCTCGAACTTACAACGATCCTCCTCTCTCAGCCTCCTGAGTGCTGGGATTACCATGTACCATCATGCCTGGTTTAATATATGTTATTTTTAAAACAATTGTACTAAACACCAAAACTGAGTGAGAGGCATAGAAATTTCCCATATATCCCTCTTGCCTTTGCCTCTCCCTTATCAACATTCTCATCAGGAAAGCAGTTTGTTAAAATGATGAAGCTATATCGACACATTGTTATCCTCCAATGTCCACAGTTTGCATTGGGCTCACTTTTGGCATTGTACATTGTAAGAGTTAGACAAAATCTATAAGAACACATGTCCATGGTTACACTGTCCTATCAGGTAGGTTCATGGCCCTGACCCCCCTCTGGGCCCCACCTACTCATCATTTCCTTCCTCCAACCCTTGGTAGCCACTGATGCTCTACTCACTCCATGGGCTTTCCTTTCTCAGAAGGTCATGTACTTCAAAGCATGTCGTAGGCAGGCTTTGGAAGCCAGTTTCTCTCCATTGATATGCACCTAAGGCTCCTCCACATCTTCTCATGGTTTGACAGCTCATTGTTTGTTTGTTTTTTTTTTTTTGGCGGAACCGGGGATTGAACTCAGGCCCTTGTGCTTGCCAGGGAAGCGCTTATTCCACTGAGCCATCTCCCTGGCCCCTTGACACCTCATTGTGTACAACTAAATAATACTCATTTTCTGGATACACTGCAGTTCATTTGTCCATCTAACTGCTGTAGGCTGTCTTGGTTTCCTCTAAATTTGGGCAATGATAGATAAAGTTGTCATAAATGTATGTGTAGGCTCTTTTGGTGAAAATTATTTCAATTATTTTGAATAAGTAACCAAGGATCACCACTGCTGGGTTGAGTGGTAAGAATTTTTTTGTAACTTTTTTATTTATTTGGTTCAGGGTCTTGCCATGCAGTTTGGACTCTAGTGATCTGCCTGTCTCAGCCTCCCCAGTGCCGGGATTATAGGTATGTGTCACCATGCCCAGTTTCAGTGGCCAGTGGCCAGTGCTCTGGGGCCAGCGTGGCAAGTGGTACCAAGAACTGAACCCAAGTCCTTGCATTTGCCAGGCAGGTACTTAGACTGCTGAGCTATCTCCCCAGCCAAGAGTTTTGTAAGAAATTGCCAAATATCTTCCCAAGTGGCTGTACCATTTTGCTTTCCTCCAGCAATGAATGAGAGTTCCTGTTGGCAGTTTTAACAGATTGGCAAAATCCTAGCTGTGATTCCTCATGAAAAGGGAGTGGTCAAAGTGACTGACCCCTGACTACCAAGGAGAACCATATGCCTGGCATAGAGGAGACCCCTTTCGGACTTCTCTCAGTGTTTTGATCCCTGTTACCAAGGTCAATGGAAAACTGTAACAGCCCAATCCAGCCAGAACTACTAATGAGGCAGCCTCTTCAGGAGTGAAGACTGAGGTCACCACATCAACAAAAAGTCATGGCTCGCTGAGGTGCTCGCTGAAGGCAAATGGAATACAGAATGTGCACTAGAAGAAGGTAATTACAGATACTGCCTTTGACTGTGGCTTTATGGCCAGTTATAGAAATAAGAACTGGAATTGTCACGAATATTTCTTTCTTATGTTGCTATGAATGGGTGTGTATATAATCTTGTATATAATCTTGTAACGAGATATATTGGCTTTATGTTATAGTACTGTGTAATACTATGGTTCAAGAATGCTTTTATTAAAAAAAAAGAATGCTTTTATTTGCAAACCATTTGGCTCACAAGCAGGAGCATTCTAACAGAGATGATGAGGTCTTCATTTCTAATAGTACATTCATCTGTTTCTCCTTACAATTCTATCAGCTTTTGCCTTATACATATTAATACTCTCTTATTAAGTGCACACACATCAAGGATTGCTATGTCTTCTTAGAGAATTGACACCGTCACCATTATGTAATTCCCCTATTTATCCCTGATAACTTTTCCTGCACTGAAATCTATGCTCTCTGAAATGAATGTAGCTACTCCTGCTTTTCAGGATTAGTGTTAACATGGTACACTTTTCTCCTTCCATTTACTTTTACTCTGCATACGTCTAAAGCGAGTTTCTTATACACAACATATGAGTATGTGGATCTTGTATCTTGATCTACTTTGACAATCTCTGTCTTTTATTTTGTTTTTTGTCTTTTTGAGATGGTCACTATGCAGTTCAGGCTGGCCTTGAGTTAAACTTTGTGGCCCAAGCCGGTCTCAAGCTCATAACAATCCTCCTATCTCAGCCTCCCTGACTGTTGGGATTACAGGCATGCGCCCGCCACCACACCAGGCTAATCTCTGTCTTTTAAGTGGTGTGTCTAGAATACTGATGTTCAAAAATTATTGATGGAATTGAATTAATCTCTACCATATATTTTTCTTTTCCATTTATACACTTATTCATTGATTTTTATTATTTTATTATTTGATTATTTTTCTGCCTTTCGTAATATAACTGAGCATTTTATATGATTCCA
Source organism: Octodon degus (assembly GCF_000260255.1). Taxonomy (NCBI): domain Eukaryota; kingdom Metazoa; phylum Chordata; class Mammalia; order Rodentia; family Octodontidae; genus Octodon; species Octodon degus. The sequence continues at coordinate 8,024,232 of NW_004524697.1, forward strand.
TTTCATCTCATTAGGATATATTATTATTTTCATTTTTAAAACTTTTTTTGATTGACTATAGCTTGCAAGATACATTTAAAAATAATATAAGTGAACTTTTAAATAACACCATACTGATTCATAGCTAGTGCAAGTACCTTGCCATAGCAAAATGATCTTAACTCCTATTTCTTTTTCTTCATATCATTGCTACCATATTTACCCCGAAACAAACATAAGTAAGTAAAATACATTGTTAATATTATTATTTTGAGCAAGTTCTGTTAGATCAATTAATAATAAAAACAAATATTTTTATTTTGTCAGATTCTTTCTTCTATGTTCTTCCTTTATGTAGGTATTAATTTCTGCAATAACTTTCTTTCTCTCTGAAGAACCTTTAACCTTTTTGCAATGTAGGAACCTGCAACAAATTCTCTCAAGTGATTGTTTGAGGAAGTCTTTATTCCTCCTTTAGTTTTAAAAAATAAGTTCATAGGGCACAGAAATTTAGCACAGAGTATTCTTTTTCATGTCAACTCTTTATAAATATTTCACTCTATTCTTCCTTTTTGCATGGAACTCAGATATAATTGTCTTTGTTTGTTTGTATCAGTGATTGAACTCAGGACTTGCACTTGCCAGGCAGAAACCTATGCCACTGAACCATCTCTCTGGCCCAATCTTTGTTCCTCTATAGATATGGTGGTTTTCCCCCATGGCTTCTTTCAAGATTTTCCCTTTGTCTCTGATTTTCTGATTTTTCTTTTTGAGATAGTGTCTCAGGATATAGTCTAGGGGCACACATAGCCCCAGCTGGTCCTCAACCTGGGGCAATCCTCCTGCCTCAGCCTCTGCAGTGCTGGGATTACAGGTGTGTGCCACCAGGTCTAGCTCTGATTTTCTAAATTCTGCAAGTGTTGTGCCTACTTAGAATTTCTGCCTGTTTTCTTGTTTACTGGTTTGCACGTTTGCACTTTGTGCTCTCTGAGCTCCCTGAATCTGTGGTCTGGCATCTGATGTCAATTTGGGGAAATTCTCAGTCATAACTATTCATATTTCTTCTGAAATGAGAACATCCAGAAGCCCATCTTTTCTTTCTTTAGTAGCCGTGTATGGTGTCTTAGTTACTTGTTGCATCACTGGGACAAGACAACCAACACCTGCAACGAAAAAGAGAAGTTTATTTTGGCTCACATCTCAGTTTATAGTAGGCTGACTACAAAAAACAGGAATGACATGGCAGAGGATTGCCGCTGATGACATGCAAACAGGGAGCAAAGCGTCAAGGGAAGATCCAAGGAAGGAAATAGGCCCTACCGGGTCACACTGGCAGCAACCCCTCTCTTCCAACCAGATCCCCCCCTAACAGCAAGTCGACTATACTGCCCCATTCTGCAATCACTATTCCAAAGCCCTGCCTATGGATGCATAAGATTTGAGGACGGGGAGACTCTGGATGTGAACCATGACATTCCATCCTGGTTCCCAAAAGACTCGTCTGCATCACTTACACAAAATGAATTTAATCCTGCTCTAAAGGTTGCCAAAGTCTTAACAGTTCCAGCGTTGCTGAAAAGTCCAAGTCCAAAGTCTCCTGTGAGATATAAGGCAAACTATTCTCTCTGTAAATATCAAGAGGTTAAATACTGCTAACATACAATGGCATAAGATAAACAACCTCATTTCTTTTTTTTCCCCCATAATTTTATTGAGAAACAAATAGCAATGAGACAGTTTCAAATCAAATTGGTAGGACAGTTCCAATAATAAACACATTGCATACTCTCTTCCTAGTGGTTATTTGCTGTACAAGATGCAGACATGATATCCTATTTATAAACACTATTACACCAAATCCCTCTATATATTAAGAGAATGTAATTATGTATCTATCCTAACCATTTTGAATACACAGATACAAAATGGACATTCATCTGTATTCCCTTTTTTGTTTAGTTCCATTATTTGAATATTATAAGTGTGTTAACTCAGAAAAATATTCTAAAAGAGTCCAGTAATCCATAATAGTATTGGGTCTTCTGCTTGACTGGCAGTGTCAGAAGTTGTTGACCTGAGTCCCCTACAGCTCAACATAACAGCATGGCTTTACTTCTTATACTTTGTTTTTATACTTTTCTGCCGGATGGCTAAGACCAAGATAAAGCAAGACCTATGCAACAAAAGTTATAGCTTTTGGATATGATAAGGTCAGTGAAAGCCCCTCAGTATTTATCCTGAGATCCTGTACCTCAGACTGTAGATCCTTTGTCAGTGTCAGCCATGTGGATGAGTCACGGCCATTGCTTGGCCAATGAGCTCTCTGTAAAAGCCTGAGAGAATGTTTTCTCTCCATGTGACTCTCCTTAGGCACACTCTACATCATCGATCACTTTCCTCTTTGGCCCCATAATCTCCTTGATCTCAAAATTTGGGACACCACTGAGTTACATGACATGACAATACAAGTTCTCATATATACTGAGTCTTAATTGACCTTGGAAGGCTAGGGCACAAGACTTTTAAAAAGAAGGGGATGGTTCTTTCTTCTGTTCCCCCTCCTATCCCAATGTCATCTTTTTAAAAAACCTCATTTGACAGTTACTGCATAAATGTGCAATTTTTACCTTATACTAATTACAGAAATTCTTGTGATTCTTTTTTCACTTAACATCATAGAGATTTTTCCATGTTGCTATATATCTTTTATATTCACCATTTTCAATAGCTGCTTAATATTAATCTGATAAGTGTATATTAATTTAATGGGATAGTTGCCTGCTACTG
>NW_004524697.1:8031375-8045392 GCF_000260255.1 Octodon degus
CACACTCACTGGACCTGGGCTAGGACTCAACGTCATTTCAAAAGGAAGAAATACTTGCTTAGGTAAGTGCAGGGTCCAGGGTTTGATCCCTGGCACTGTACTCTGTGTTGGCCCCACCCCCAGGCACGCTGAGCCGACCATGGAGTCTAGGTGTGGTGGCGCACACCTGGACCCCCAGAACTAAGAAGGCAGAAATCAGGAGGATCATTATGAGTCTGAGCTGTGTAGTGAGACCCTGCACACACACACACACACACACACACACACACACACACACACAAGAAAAACCTTAAAAAAAGAAGAATTAAGGGAATAGAAATCAGTGGAATCAAAGTAAGACTAAAGTCCAGCAAAGAAAACTTTTTAAAATTTATTTTTTTCCATAATTTTATTGAGAAATAAATAGCAATGAGACCGTTTCAAATCAAATTGGTAGGACAGTTCCAATAATTAACATTGCATTCTGCCTTCCTAGTGGTTATTTGTTGTACAAAATCCTTCTATTCCTTGAATTAAGAGAATGTAGCTATATATCTATCCTAACCATTTTGAATACACAGATACAAAATGGTCACTCATCTATATCCCCATTTTTTGTTTAGTTCTATCATTTAAATATTATAGGTGTGTGAACTCAACAAAATATTCCAAAATAGTCCAGTAGTCCATAATAGTATTGGGTCTGCCAATTCACTGACAATGTCAGAAGTTGTTGACCTGAGTCCCCTACAGCTCAACATAACAACATGGCTTTATTTCTTGTATTTCTTTTTTATACTTTTCTGCTGGATGGTTAAGACCAAGATAATACAAGACTTATGTAACAAGAATTGTAGTTTTTGGATCTGATAAGGTTAGTCAAATCCCCTCAAGATTTATCCTGAGACCCTGTACTTCAGATGTTAGATCCTTTGTCGGTGTCAGCCATGTGGATGAGTCATAGCCATTGCTTGGCCAATGTGCTCTCTGTGAAAGCCTGAGAGAATGTTTTCTCTCCATGTGACTCTCCTTAGGCACACTCTACATCATCGATCACTTTCCTCTTTGGCCCCATAATCTCCTTGATCAGAAAATTTGGGACACTACTGAGTTACATGGTTGTTTTTTTTTTTTTTTTTTTTTGCGGAACTGGGTATTGAACTCAGACCTTTGTGCTTGCAAGGGAAGCACTTATTCTACTGAGCCATCTTCCGGGCCCCTGAGCCATCTCCCAGGCCTCACATGTTGTTACAGTACAAGTTCTCATATGGCCAGCAGAGAAAACTTATTCCTATAGCTCCATGTCCAGTACTCAGGGGAAGCTGTGGCAGAATATGAACTCCAGGAGATGTGGACAGCCCCTCCCTTACATCATTCCAGTGGTTATAGCTCCCACAGCCTCTGTCTCATGGTGAATTTGCTCATTTCTTATGGCTCTCCTAAGATGTTACACATTCCTAACTGCTCCAACTTCCATGGGTCTCCACTGCACTTTCCCGCTCACATTTTCATGTATTCCCATCTTAGGGGCACACTGCCTGGCCTTCATGGCCTTCTTTTGAAATTTGGGTGGAAACCTCACTGACTCCACAAGTCTTGCCTTTTGTATGCTTGTGAAGCTAGCACCACATGGGTAATAGCAAGGTCTGCTGTCAGACTGAGCAATAGGAAGGCCCCCTAGAACTACAGCTGCAGAGGCCGCTGAGTACCTGGGTGACTGAGCACTGGGAACTGAATCTCAGGAAACAGATTCTCCAGATGGTGATTCAAGAGGACTGTGCTCTGGGGCTCTCCTCTCTAAGCAATGTCTTTTACTTTTACAATTTTCAGGCTTCACAGGGTGGGGCCCTGCTGATTCATCACATGCCCTCGTGACATCTTTTCTATTGTCACACTGCAAGAACTTGGCTTCTTTCTAATACTAGTCTTTTAAGCAACCAAGCTCCCCTTTGCTCCAACTTTACAGACCCCAACTTCACAGGAGTTTCCTTCTAGTGAAACTCAGTGCTTTAAAAATCACGCCACCCTTTGCTCCTGATTTCCAGGACCAAGCTAGCTGAAAGCCCTCACAGTATCCCTGCCACACCCTAAATGGTAGGTGGTCTTGAAAGTTCCTCTGCCAGATTAATTGGTCCACTCTCCTTAATTTCAGTCTCAGGACATGAGCAAAATATGCACAAATTCTCTTCTGGAGCATAATACACATGGCCTGGAGTCCAATGCCAATGGACTCCTTGTTCCAAACTGAAACCTCCTGAACCTGTTCTTTATCATTTTCCTTTTATCAGCATTCTGGCCTTCTGCAATTGATCTGAAATTTCATCAGGCTTGACTTACACAATTCTAGGGCTGTTTCTTCAGCTGGTTTCCACACTCTCCCCACAGTCAGTTCCAAAGGCTTCTGAATCATGTGGTCAGGTAAAGTCATAGCAACAACCCCACTCCAGGTACCTAACTCTGCCTTGGTCCCTTTTCTCATCACTGCTCCAAAACAGCATGTCCTGGCAGAGGAGCATGGCAGAGGAGAGGCCGTCGTGGCATGGTGGACAGGAACCACACTCAAGGGAGACACTGAGAGGGGAGATATGCCCTACCGGGTTGGGTCCACAGTGACTCACTTCTTCTGATCAGAATGTATCTCCTAACAGCAAGTTAGCCATCCTGTCCCCATAACCCAATCAGCATTTCAAAGCCTGGCCTATGAGCATACGAGACTTTAGAAAGGCAGATAGATCTAAACCATAACATGTAGTTTATAAGGCATTTTTAACTTCTACTACAATGCTTTTCCTCTTTAGTATTTATTTTGGTTCTTTCATAGGATTCTCATCTCCTTGCTTACTTTGCCCCTCCATTCTTGCCTACTGTCTACTTTATCCATCGCATTTCTTAGCATGCTAGTCATAATTGTTTTAAATTCCTGTCTGATAATTCCATCATCCCTGCCATATTTAAGTCCAGTTCTCATGTTTGCTTTGTCTCTTCATATTGTTTATTGTTGTTGCCTTTTAATATGTCTTCTGCTTTCTTTCTGGTAGTTATACATGATGTATGGGTAAAAGGAGTGCCCACCAATTGACCGTTAGTAATATAGTGGTATTGTATGGGATGGGAACACATTCTCCCAAAGACTATGGTTAGAACTATCGTCAACCTTCTTGTTAGCCTATGCCTCAGGAATGTGAATTTCATACATGCTTTTGAGTTCTTCTCTTCTACAGGTGGAACAGGACAGCTAGAAGGTGTTGGAGTGGGGCATTTCCCTTCCCCAATTTAGCTAGACTCTAATAAAACCAAATGATTAGGTTAAATAGTTTTCTCTAAGAATAAACTTTTTTTTTTTTTTTTGTATTTTCGAGAAGTGTCTACAAGGTGGTCAGGGTCTCACCACTAGATCAGACTGGTAGTGATCCATCTATTTACAGGCTCTCAAGAGCTGGGATTACAGGCATGTGCTCCCAGTGTCAACTGAGGTCTCAGTGTGCTCCTGGGGTGGGGCCGGCATGGCAGACCTGGGGATTGAACCCCCGGTCCCTGTGCCTGCTTGCAGGTACTTTAATCTGCTATTTGGCCGGTCCTCTAATAGTAAGTTGATATGCTCAGCTAAATCTTAAAATTTACCCCCTTCCTCCCAAAGACAAAGAGATTTTTCTTCAATATATATTAGTTGAGCTTCAGGAAACCAACTTGATCCTTTAGGTTTTTTCTCGTCAACTTGTGCACTCTGAGCCCCTGGCAATTCATCAATTCCCATTTAGGTTATCCTAAGCCTGGTTCCTGTAGAGCTTTCAACTTGTAGGTTTCTGTTTAGTCTCCAGTTTGGGGGAGGGGGAATTTTTTACCCTTAGATATCACATCTCCAATGGATCAAAAAGGGTTGTTGATTTTTTAGTTTATTCAGTGTCTTAATTACTTTTTTATCATTGTTGAGATAAAATACCCAATGCCCACAAGTTAAGGGAGGAAAAGTTTATTTAGCTCACAGTTTATATAGACGTCTCAAGCCAAAGATAGTCAGGTGGTATGACTGAAGGACATCGCAGGGGAGACACAGTTCTCAGAGGAAGAAGACAGCAAAGGCAAGCAGTTGACGAGCAGCAGGCCTCTTGCTGTCGCTCATATCTCATCCGGGCTATGCTCTCTTAGGGCAGGTAGCACTCACACCATTAATCCTGGCGGCCTTCATCCTAGCACTAGTGGATGAACTCTAGCATCACATCCTGATCCCAGCAGCGCACACCCTCGACCCAGACAGCTCTGAAATAAGCCTCACCTGGGGCTGCTTGAGGCTTGGGAACGGGGCATCTAGACACAACCGCAGCACTCAGCATTTTTACTGGTGAGGACAGAATGACAATTTGAAACTTTACAGTATTTGGTTTTCTTTGGCTGGAGGGAGCAGAGGCAGAACAAAAACTGAAGTGCAAGTTTTGGAGTACCTTTTCTGAAACATGAGAAGCCTGAATTGGACTTACTGCCTTGATTGGCCTATTACATATATCCTATCTCATTTTTCAGAGGTCAGTTTGATTTCAGTCTGATCCTGAGGGCATTAAGCTGACTAGGGTACATTCACAGCGAGGTCCCTGTTGGGAACTGCCCTGAATGATCCAGTTACATCTCTAATAAAAGTTGGCTGGAAGGACTTTTGGGTGTCTGCCTTTTATCATATCCTTATGTTCTCTGCCCAAACCCTCTCTCCCCCATTAAGTGAGGGAGAGCTCCCTTTCACGGCTCTGTCCTTGCTTTCTTTTTCTTTTCTTTTTCTGTGTGTGTGTGAAAACACATGTTTATTGCAGAACTTTAATTAAATGCCTTAACCAGGGGGCTGGGGAGATAGCTCAGTGGAATAAGTGCTTCCCTGGCAAGTGCAAGGGCCTGAGTTCAATCCCCGCTTCCACAAAAAAAAAAAAAAAAAAAAAAACAACCTTAACCACCAAAACAAACTACCCCAAAACTGACAGTGAACTGGTGGTCTACAAATGCTTCAGGCTAGAGGTTATGTTTGTCCTTGATGAATTAACTTATAATGAATTCTCATAACATTTGAGTCCAAATTGAATGCATGAATTGGATTGACATGATTCATAATTTAATTGTATTTTAGGGAAGGGTCTACAGGGTGTTCAGGGTCTCATGCAAAATATAAACATTAGGAACTGAAACACTGGCATTAATTTAGGAGCCAACTGCAGGTCAATGACTGGATAACTATACATTTAAAAAAATATATGAGGTCAAAAACTCTTTAGCGAGCAGCCCTACGTCCGCTGTGACCTGGAGGACGAGGGCTGGTGCTGTGCTCCTGATGAATGTCACTAGGAAAAAGATGTATACCATCCACCACACATGTGTTTCAAAACCAGAATGTTCCCCAAATTATACGTTTCTTTACAAATAAACATTACATGTCAGCAAGTACAGAGACCATCAGGATGAACCCTAAAATATGTTGCTTTCACAGGGATCCCTGAGCTGTATTTGAGAAGATCCATTTTTAATCTTGGGGCTTTAAGAACATCTTTGTCTTAATTGGTTTCATGTTTCATTTCCATTTTCTTCATAATTGGCATGGCCTCTCTTCTTGGCAAACTTTTTTCCAATTGTCCCCACCAAGGTTTCATATCTTCTAGCCATTTCTTTGTTTGACACATCAAGCTCTACTGTGGCATCTCCCTTTTCCTCCTCGGCCTTGTTTTTAGCATTCATCTGAAGCATCAATTTCTCAACTTCAGGACTGAATCCTCTGAATGACATTCTTCCATAGAGAAGATTTTCACATAACAAGAAACTGTTCTTCTATTATGAAACTCACATTCTCTTTAAGCTCTGACAAATCCAAGTACCAACACTCTTCATTAATGATCTTCTTTTCTTCCTTTTCTAGCTGTTTCTTGGTTACCGAGTCCAGTCCTCTTTGCATGAACTTCATGTGTAGCAAGCTCTTGAACAACTTGGGCTTGTGCTCTGCAGCTGTGCTGGCTCCAGACAGCAGCGAGGTTCCTCCACAGACCGGTCCTTGCTTTCTGAGTCGGCCTGAGTGTTGTGCAGGGCAGCTGCATGATGAGCCCCTGGAACTTCTCACTGCTCTCCTTGGCCTGACCCTGCCTTTCTGAGTTCCCACCCTCCCGTTTGCTCCAGCCCTCTTCTATTATCCTGCAGACAAATACTTGACTGACAGGCTTCCTGAGTGCTTACAGGTCTGAAAACATTTTTATCCAATATACTGTTTAATTGGTAGGTTATCAGGCTCCAGGCCTCTAGGATAATCACTGCTACATCCTCAGATATTCTGCCACTCCACTGTGGCCTCTCGTGCACCTCAGTGGCTGTCCTTTCTCTCTCAACTCAGTGCAACTGTGAATTTCTCTAGCAAAGCATAGGAGGTGGGAAGAGGGGCTATGAAGGACCTGGGGTGCCATAGAGACACCCACACCCTGCCATCCTCTATGCTAGAGAGCGCAGAGCCCGAGACACCCACACTCTGCCACCCTCTATGCTAGAGAGCACAGGGCCCGACCAAGCTTCCTTCAGGTAGGACTCAGGGCTCTGAGGTTACTGGCAAGAGAATGACCTGTGAATCCACGCGGACAAGTAAAGATAGAACAGAGAGTGCCCAGTGGAATAGCAAACATCCAATTCAATTTAAACTTCACATCAGCAGTAAATAAAGCTATTCATATGAGTCTGTCCTAAGTAATACATTGTGTATGTGCCAACCCCATAGCGGACTCAACCTCTTTGAAGGACCCACTCGTCCCACTGGCCCTCCAGGAGTGGCTGGGGAGTTCACAGTGAGCTAAAGCTTTTGTGAGGCCAGGGAAAATGAACCTTAGTAGCTAAGGAAACTAGGGAGCAGAGAAACTAGGATAAGAATTTTCTGGCTGTTTCCTTGCATGTCCACAGGGTTGGAGACTGCTGAGCTGTCTTCTCCATGCGATGGCTGTTGGTTACAGCATGTCCCAGGGGAATGGGACTTCAGGTGGGCCAAGTAACAACACAGCCAGAGGGGGAAGAATGGCACAGTGCCAAGAGTAAGAGCTGTTATCAAGTTAGAGAAGATCTTCACATAACAAGAAACTGTTCTACTATGAAACTCTCATTCTCTTTAAGCTCTGGCAAATCCAAGTACCAATGCTCTTCATTAATGACCTTTTTTTCCTTCCTCTTCTAGCTGTTTCTTGGTTTCCGACTCCAGTCGTCTGCATGAACTTCACGCATAGCACGTTCTTGGACAACTTGGTCTTGTGCTCTGCTGCCGTGCTGAGAGTTTCATAATAGAAACTCTCAAGAGCGAATGGCAATTTAAACAAAATAATAATAGTAAAAGCGTTTGGTAGCCACGGTTTACAGTGCAGTTGTGGCCAAGTCCAGGAACCACACCACGCACAACCAGTCCCAAAATGGCACAGAAATGGCATCAAGAAACCTCGGTCACAAGGATATGAATCTCTGAAGGGGGTAGATCCCAAGTTCCTTAGGAACAGGCATTTTGCCAAGAAGCACAACACGAAGGGCTTCAAGAAGAAGCAAGCGAACAATGCCAAGGCCATGAGTGCACACGCCGAGGCTATCAAGGCCCTCATCAAGCCCAAGCAAGTGAAGCCCAAGATCATCCCAGAGGGAGTAAACCGTAGGCTCACTTGACTTCCCTATATTGTCCACCCCAAGCTTGGGAAGCGTACCCATGTCTGCATTGCCAAGGGATGCAGGCCTTGCCGGCCAAAGGCCCAGGCTCCAGCCAAGGCCCAGGCTCCAGCTTCTGCTCCAGCCCAGGCTCCCAAAGTTGCCTAGGCCTCCATGAAGGCTTCACAGTAAAAGCATCTTATCTGCTGATGTAAAAACAGAAGGACTGGTGTGACCCCTGGGGTGTCATCTGTAGGGGGCTGGTGTCCTCCTGTGCTCTTTGTACAAATAAATCTGAGGCAGGAAAATAATAGTAGTAGTAATAATAATAATAATAATAATAAGAAGAAGAAGAAGAAGAAGAAGAAGAAGAAGAAGAAGAAGTGATAATTGCAGTTAGTCAGGCATGGTGGTGCATGGCTGCAGTCCCAGCACTTGGGAGGCTGAGGCAGGAGGATTGCTGAAAGTCTGAGATCAGTGTGGGCTGCATATAGGGAATTCAAGTCCAGCCTGAGCTGCAGAGTGAGACCCTGTTTACGAAATAATAAATAAATAAATAAAATTAGTGCAATCAAAGGGCTCCCATGCATCAGAGTACTGTAAATGAAACTCAAGCACATGAAGTGGGTGGTTCTTTTTTGAGATAGGGTCTCACTAAATTGCCTAATGGGCCAGGCTGGGCTCCCATCCATGAGCCTCTCACGGCCTCGTGGAACACTGGGATTACAGTATGCACCACCACACCCAGCTAAGACCACTATTCTTAAAGTTTAAGTATTGAAAAAAAAAAATCTGGGAAACAGTGAGAGCTGAATAGTGGTCTGCAGGAAGTAAGAGCAATCTCTCAGAACAGCAAAAATTCAAAGACAAAACGAGCCAATATAAAAGGACAAGAAGTTGTAATGTGCAAATAAATAAGAAATTAATGTTTCAAAAACAATAGAAGGAGTAGAGGCAACATTTAAACAAATAGAAGAAGAGAAAATCTTGCAGAGCCAAAGAAAGACTTTTATCTTTAAATGAAAGGACTCTTTGAGTTCCAAGGACATAGGGACATAAAAGGAAGCCACCAGAGATTCCAACACAGCATTCTTCTTCGGAAAGCAGTTCCACGATTCCGCAGTCTTCTAGACAGGAAGAGCCAGTTGTTTACACAAGAGGGGAATCAGGCTGACTTCAGATTGCCGTCTGCAGCTCTGCAGTCAGAAAACAGGAGAATAATAACTTCTGACAACCATCAGCATGGCTTAAAAATCAAAACCCAACACATTTTACTTAAGAAACTTACTTTAAATGCAGCAAGAAAGAAAGCGGAAATTTAGAGGACGTATAAAGAGATACCATCAAGTAAATATAAACCGAAGAAAGTAAGCCTGCCAGTGTTAATATCAGACCAGACAGAGTACATGTTAGCGTTGTGCAGTGACGAAAAGCAGATCTATAGTTATAGGTATGAGCCATGTTCATTATTTAGGAAGTTAGCTAAATACATAAGCAAAATCTACCAGGAGAATATGGTAAAGATGCAATCGTCGTAGGATAGTTTAACACATACTTTTCAGACTCAGGCAAATCCAAACAGACAAAATAAACTTGTAGAAATAGATGAATAAAAATCAGATCTATAAGATACATGGAATGTTACAGTTCATAATTCTATTTCCTCTGTATTTTAATGGGACATTTACAAAAGTGAATCCTGTGCTTAATTTGGATAATTGTGCTGCCGATCTCTGCTGGTCTTTTGAAAAGGGTAGTTAATGTTTAAAACTTTTTTCTTTTTATTCCTATTTTTTTCTTTTTAATTTCTTATAACTTTATTTTGAAACCAAGTTTACATGTTTATATCTCAGTAACCTAAACAGCAACCATTATTGAGTTCCCATTACTTTGTTTAGTGAAATTTTGTTTTTTTTTTATTTTATTACTATTTTGTATTCTTTTAAAAACAGTTAATCCTGTCTTGAGTTCCAAAGGGGACATAAGTCAATTTACAAAATATAAATGTTATAGGCCATGTTTTTTATTATAATTAAAATAAGAAAAAAACATAATGAGGAATGAAAAGGGAATATCCCATCTTTTAATTACTTGGGAATTAAAACAATACTATAAATAATTACATTTTGTGAATATTACATTACATGTTGTGTTGTAATTACATTAAAATGTAGATAAATGTGAAATTATGATCCATATACAAAGAAATAAGGAAGAAATTTCATACTAAAACATATATAACACTGTTCATGCTATTCCTATTGGGAACTCAATTTTAAGTGCTTTACTTATTTTAGCATTTTGGAAAGCTGGGGCCTGAACCTGAGCCACATACACGCTAGACCAAGTGCCCACCACTGAACTAAGCCTTCAAATGATTTATTTTAAAGACAACAGAGAAAAATAAAGTTTGATTTAAGAAATTAGAACATAAACTTAATCAATAGAAGGTTGCAGGAGACAATAAAGATATTGATTTAAAGGAAAATAAAAGCAGAAAGGACAAACATATCTAAAATTGGGTGGAATTCTTTGCTTTTTGGTACCTTGCACTCGCCAGGCAGGCACTTATGCCACTGAGGCATAGCCCCAGCTTTTTTTTTTTTTTTTTGAGACAACATTTTACTCTGTAACCCATTGGATTCACTGTGTAGCCCAGACTGCCTGATTCAAGTCGGTCCTCCTGCCTCAGCCTCTGAGCCCTGGGATCGCAGGTATGCGCCACCATGTCTCGCTCCTACAATTGGTTTTTATGGGAGACTCCATCACACAAAGTCTGAGGGAAATCAGGGCTCACCTGTTGCAGCAGCTTGACAATGTGACTTGAGAGAGTATATATGACAAGCAACAGAAAAGCACAAATACTATAGGCTGCAGCCATCCTGTCCCTCTGGCTCTGTCTATCTCTGTCTCTATCTCTGTCTGTCTGTCTGTCTGTCGTCTGTCGGTCTGTCAGTCGGTCGGTCGGTCTATCTCTCTCTTTCTCTCTCTGTCTCTCTGTTTACCTCCAGGACCATACTTTGAACCTAGGGACTTTTGGTTTGAGCTACAGCTCCAGTCCCCTATTTGTTTACTTTTTGTTTTTGGCAATAGGGCCTTTCAAATCAGGCTGGGCTTGAATTTGCGATCCTCCTGATTCAGCCTCCCAGAGTGCTAGGATTATAGGTGTGTGCCACCATGTCTGGCTCTAAGTATTCCTTCTAGATTCACATCTTCCCGCCCTCGCTCTAGGGGACTGCTAGGGAGTGACGAGGTAACATGGGCGATCATACCCCTACTCTTTGCTTGTCTAGAAAGTAGTGAGTCAGACAGGCCTGAGTTGGGAAGAAGGGAAAAGCTTTGAACCAGCTGAGTACTGAAGCTTTATTTGGATGGATTAAACTCTATAAGATCTAAAAATGAGAATGTTCTTAGAATCAAAAGTGGCCAAAAAGCTACAGGTCCTACCAGAAACATCACCAAGAACAAGAAAATGTTTCTGACAGAAAACATCTGCAGCTAGTACAGGAGAAAACAAAGCCCTTTCCAGACTGATCTCTACTGAGCAGCCCAGCTCAGTAAGTCTGTGGCTACACTGGGGTTCATCAGCGCTCTGCATTTTCTTTCATCAGACTGGGAGAAAATGAGGCACCAACGTAACTAGTGATAGTGATACATGTGAAATTAAATGAATGAAATTAGGGGCTGGTGAGATGGCTCAGTGGTCTAAAGCACCTACTTAGAACAAGCTTAGCAAAGCACAGGGACCGCGGTTCAATCCCCAGCACCACATGCCAGCCAGCCCCGCCCCCTGGTGGGCTGAGCTGGCCACACACACAAAATAAATAAATAAATAAATAAAATTAAATAAATAAATATTAAAAAAAAAAGATTTGCTTTAAAAAAATAAATAAATGAATGAAATTAGAAACCCTGGTATACACTGATACACAAAAATACAAAGTATGATAAGAGGATATTTATTAGTCTCAAAGTACTTCCCATGGCAAGAAAACCTGATACACAGAAAATAACTTCACAGTGAAGAAGACCAGAAACTGCCATTCTAAGCTATCGAGTTGGATGACATGAAATCCAAGCCTGGTGTCATCTGACCAGATGCCCTGAGAGGAACGTAGCATCACCTCTGTGTATTTTTCCCCCAGTGGTGTGTGACCTACACCCAACAATGAAGAATATTTTCAAGCCCAATTCTCCATAGTGTCTAGTCTAGAAACCTCAAAAAAAATTTAAGAACTAGGAATGACTTCTGGGTGGGTGAGATAGCACCTGCTTAGGCAAGCTCAGGCAAAGAGCAAGGACCACAGTTCAATCCCAGGCAACCACATGCCACACCAGCCCCACCCCCCAGGCTAAAAAAAAGAGTGACTTTCAAGTTGAGGACGAAAGACATGTAATGCTGGACTCTGAACAGGATAGATTTTGCTCTAAAGAATATTAATGGGGATTATTGCTATTATTGGCAAAATTTACTGGTGAAAACATATATCCCAATTTGGATGGAGATATTGTGCTTACGTGGGAGAATGTGACTTTTTGAATAGTCATGTTGGCAAATTACTCTCAAATAGTTCAGGAAAAGGAAAGTTCTCTTATAACGTTGTTTAAAAAATTTAAAAAATTAAAAAGTTATAGAGAAAGTTAAAGAGCTAGCTATTACTTGGGAAAATATCAGGAAAGCCAGAATCAGATAAGTGGCCACCATTTTTAACATATGAGGAGCTGTTTTTAAAGGTACAGCCTAACATTCAACTAAGAGAACATCTCACTGATCAGAAGAGATTAGTTCAGGAAAATGCAATTTAAAGTATCAGTCAGCTATTTTAAGGCACCAACCTAAATGATGAAAACTTTAAAAAACTGACAGCTAGACAGGGTGATTTGGAGATATGGAATGAGCAGTGAGCATTTTCATACTTTGATGCTAGATAGCTAAGTTGCTTAGGTTTTATTTTTTGAACCACAAGTTGAAATTGTGGCATAAAATTTGGCATAATGCATGAAAAGTCTGTATTTCCCTCAATCCAGATAATCTGCTGGGGGGACCACCTGGGTGACTCTCCTTGAAAGAAGAGAAATTGTTTTCATTTTGGCTATGTCTGACCTGATTTCCATGTAGTGATATGTACAGAGCTGGCTAGGATTTGTCCTTATCCCTTCAATTGGCTTTAAGCAATGCATGTTGGTCTAGCCAAGGTGTTAGTGGTGGTCTTTAAAGATTGCAGGCATGTTTCCCTGGAAACTCCCACCTGCTGCTCTTTAATGTGAGCTGGGTCCTGTTTGAACCCAGCTCAGAAGAGTCAGAGCTCCACACTGTCAGTTGGGATTGAGCTTCAAGATAGAGGCTACGATTTCCTGGGATTTGAAAGATTATACATCAAAGCGAAAGCACCAACCCCAAAACCTTCAATACTAGCTCAGTTGTGTAATGCAGATTACTCTCTGCATTTCCTTCTCTCTGCATACTGCAGAGAGGTAAATGCAGGCCTCCTACCTCACCCAGCTCACAGTACTCATTCTCAGTCACTCATCCTCAAGCCAATCCTCCTTCAGGACTGAATAAAACCCAGGTTCAGCCCTGGGTCCAGGCTTTGGTTCCTGATAGCCATCACCATGGCTGGACTTAGGACCTCGTGGTTCCCCATAACTATAAACATGCCTTAGCATCTTTGTTGTCGCCATGGGTTGCACTGGATGTGGTAGTCTGGAATTAACTTGATGGGATTCCAATAATTTACCCATGGGATTACAAATATAAACTTCCCAGACCAAGATGAGGAGCAGGAAGGGCCCTTGATAGTCTATTCTGGGAAATGTTTTCTTAGCATAAAGATATACAACGAAGAATGTTTCATGCATCTTTGTTTTTGGTAGTGAAACCCAAAATTTTGAATGACCGCTAATAGGAAAATAATTGCAATATGATCATTCCATAGAAAACTGTGCAACCTAACAGAATTCCGACTGCATACATGTACATATGTATACATGTAATTCACAGGAAAATTTAAAAATTCCAAGTTTTTAAACAAAGTCAACTCGCTAATATATGTACACAGTTTTACATATAGTTGTAGAACACAGAGAAAGTTATAGCAGTCACTCTTGTGGCTGTTACACTGGCTAGGAGGGAAGCGTGGACACAAAAACAAGATGAAAATCTCTGAACGTACTGCTCCCTCTTGACCACTTTCTATCACTGTACATGTAATTCTTACAATCTGGTTTAATGGATTACAGAGGTACCTCCAGTTTGGATAAACTGAATGAGAAAAACTGATACTGTGAAAAGTTTTAAGTTATGGTCTACTGCCAAATCCCACCTGCGACACTGGGACCTGTGAAAACCAGTAGCTGGAAGTAGAAGTAACTAACATGCTCAGGAAAAACAAACAACCCCCCGCAAAAAAAA
>NW_004524697.1:8045794-8046295 GCF_000260255.1 Octodon degus
GGTGTGGAGTTAGGGGTGCCCCAGGGAGGGGAAGGGGCTGACAGGGAGGTGTGCGGCCTCAGGTACTCTGCCTCCCTGTGACCAACACGCACCATGAAAAGATCTGGGCAGCTTCTGGTGACTACAAAGAAAAGCACGAGAAAATCACCAAAGATAATAAGATCTGAAAATACAGAATTCAGATATTAGTAAGAAAAAACAATACTAAATAATTCAATGTACAATAATCATGCCAATACTAACCCTAACATTAATAATACTAATAGTAATACTACTAAGACCAACTAAGCTTTACTGAGTTCTAAGTACCACAACAACACACTAAGCACTTGCAAGCCTTAGCCTCTGGGGTGTAGGAACCATGATCTCGGTCTTCCAGATAGGAAACAAAGGCTCACAGAAGTTATATAGCCTTCTGTCCCCCACCTCGCTTTGGTACTGGGGATTGAACCCACAGCTTTCCTGCTGGACCAGGTTCCCAAACCTTTTTTTTTTTTTTTT
>NW_004524697.1:8047330-8052415 GCF_000260255.1 Octodon degus
GCAAGCCATTTGGCTAAACATTCTTTTATTTTCCCAGAGTGAAGAATCTGATTCCAAAATGCTAGCCGTCTCACCTGATCACATCTCTTCCGCTATGTCAGCTTAGCCGTAACTGTTTTGAACACCTAACCTTTCCTTAACCTACCCATCACATTCACACAACTACGTGTAACAATGTATACAGTTCCTTTTCATTTATCAAAAGAAAGAATCCTTGGGGAATACAGATTTGACAGCTCCCATTACAAGATAATTGTAATACTTGAAAAAAGAGAGAAAGAGAGATGAGACAGATGGTGTACACTGGAGACACGTGGAAGTTCGTTTGAAAAAATAGCTTCAGAAATTCAATTGAGACTGAAAAGAAATTATGCAAATCATCATTTTTGCATAAAAGCATCATGGAAAACAAGGAAATTATATTAATCTTTAGTCTTCCACAATCTTGTCAAAGAGAAAGAGTGTCAATTGGACTGATATCTTGGATTCTTGTTTTTTTAAAAAGAACTCTATAGCTTCTCAGTTGAATTACAGGGGAAGAAGAGTATACTAAGATTATTAAAAACATTTCCTATATTGCTATACTTAGGTTTAATTCAGTAACATTAACCATTGCTACATTTTTGATGAGTTACTCAGCGCTTTTATTACATATTCTATAATTTACATAGGTAAAGCTTCATAATAAATTTATTAGGTATTTCATCAGATTAATTATATGGCATAAAAAGATGAAATTTAATTTAAAATTGTGTTTATTACTTTAAAAATATGATATTCAAATAGCCCTCTTAAATTTGTTATGCTTGCCTGATTTGCATAAAATTTTGGAAAACGAGAAAGAAAACACCCTCAAATTCTGAGGAATAACAAGAGTGTGTGATGCAAACTTTTGTGATACAGACTTGTGAGGAATAGAAGAATGGTAAGAAAAATAATTTCAGTGAAAGGAGAAAAAACCCCAATGAATTCAGGCGAGTGCTCAGAAAACAAGGTTGGCATGCACTGTGTTCAGTATTTGCTGTGACGATTACATTTTTTTGAACATTAATAAACACATACTTTATTTAGGAACAAGAAAAAGAAGGTGAAGAGTTAGGCACACACAAGAGAAAACGGTATGAGAGGGTCATTTCTGCTCACGATATCACAGAACACAGGCTTCTATTGAGTGTACGTGTAAATGAGGATGGGCAAATGGATAAGGCGCACACCTTTGCTAATACTATCATTAAAAAAAGAAGGCTTGTTATATTTTGGAGTCTTCACTGAATTCATACACACTTTGCTTGTGTAGGTGGATAGGGTACTTCCAATCTGAAGCCCAGGGCGTGCTCTACCCTGAAGTCTGTCCCCAGTGCACTTGTACTTGTTTGATTTTGAGACTGGATCTTACTAAATCCTGCAGCTGGCCTTGAATCTACTCAGACTCTCCAAAGTAGCTGGGATTACAGGCGTGTGCCACACCACCCAGCTTGTGTACCTATTTTAAACTGGTCTATTTAACCGCATTTAAAAAAGTTCTACTTTCAACTTTAAATTTGATCAGTAAGGAGTCTCAAAATTGATGAATAATCTTTACTATATAAAGATGGGTTACTTAGAAAGATAGTGAAATTTCATTTCCTAACGGCTGTCAGATAAAGCAATGGATATTCATCTACTTGCTTGCTAACTGTTTGGATTAGGCAAAGTTTGCCTGGGAGCAAAAGATCACTTCAAACTTTAAACTTTTAAAATAATAATGGAATTGGGGGGCCGGGGAGATGGCTCAGTAGAATAAGCGCTTGCCTGGCAAGCACAAGGGCCTGAGTTCAATCCCTGGTTCCACAGGGGGGAAAAAAAAGGAAAAAAAAAATAATAATGGAATTGGACATGATAAAGCATTTTTAATAAAAAGGAAGA
Source organism: Octodon degus (assembly GCF_000260255.1). NCBI lineage: Eukaryota > Metazoa > Chordata > Mammalia > Rodentia > Octodontidae > Octodon > Octodon degus. The sequence continues at coordinate 8,049,236 of NW_004524697.1, forward strand.
AATCTTTTTTTTTTTTTCACACACATAGGTTAAATTTATCTTTGAGTGAACTAGGGTCAGAAATAAGAGTCATCTGATTTTCAGACTCATTTTTATTGGGATTTAATAGTACTTAGCAAAAGGCCCTTCTGAGGTTTGAAGTGGTGACGCCTGACCACTTTCAGGGTTCTGGGGTGAGCCTGGGGCCAATCATATGTGCTTCTGACTAAGTCAATATTTCAGCTTCTTTTAAAGCTGATTTCTTTAGCTTTGTTCAGCCTTATTTATGACGGGGAGGGGGAGCCCAGTGTGCTGGGGGGCAGGGAAGCTGAAGCAGCCTGGCAGGAATGCGGGTGGGGACATTCAGTTGCCTCCTCTTGTTCGTCAGACCTGCTCAGGTTCTGAGAGCCCATCTCCTCCTCTACCACACCAAAGCTCTGGAGTGCCCTGTACGCTCTGGGTTGCTCGCTTGCTCATTTGTTTTTTTGAGACAGGGTCATAATGTAGTTCAGGCTGATCTTAAAGTCATTATGTGGCTCAGGTTGGCCCCCAAACTACCATGACCCTCCCGTCTCAGTCTCCCGAGTGCTAAGATTACCTAAATGTGCTGCCATGTCTGGCTTTAGAGTGTTCTTTTTGGACTTGTTTCCCTGGAAATCACCCGATATTTTCCTGGTAATATGCCTTTGGAAGGCTCTAGGTTAGTGTTTCTCAAACTGTAGTCACAGCATCATTTACATTCGAATCACCTGCCATTATGGTTTGTGCCTAGTTGGCCCTTCAAAGCCCCACACACTCTTTGGGGCAGGCTTCTAGAGTCTGTGATCAATTCATGATCCAATACTGGGATTATGGTGTGAGTGCTACCCCCACCAGGGAGCGGGGGTGGATAGCCCGAATATAATATAAGGAAGGGAGGGAGGCTTGCTAGCTGCCCCCGCCGCTGCTCTTCCCTTTTTGGTTCTTGCTCTTTGCTGTTTTCCACTGCCCTGAACTGCTGCCCTCTGCCATGTGCTCTTCTGCCTTGGAGCCAGCCGAGTATGAACTGAATCCTCCACTAACTGTAAGCTAAATAAATCTTTCCTTCCTTAATTTTGGGTGTCGGGTGTCTTGTCCCAGCAATGAGAGAAAAGTAACCAAGATACCTGGCTTCTGAACACCTCCTAAATCTATGGATCAGAGTCTCCAGGGAGGAAGAAGAAGCAGCTGCGTTTGCAGGTAATTCCTATGTGTTTGCCTTTTTAGCCCCTGGAGCTGGGGATTGAACCCAGGGCTGTGAGATGCTGGGCTGGTGCTTTCCCACTGAGCTGTATCCAGGTCCCTGCTTGTGGACTGGTTGGAACACTTCCTGAAGGCTGGGCTAGAATTAGTCAGTCTAGAGAGCTGCAGCTCTCCCTAGGTACTCGGCTATTAAACAGCTCCTCACTGTTCAGCACTGTTTCAGAAAGGCTGGCAGAAGATATGGTTCATTTGCCTCCTACTCATCAGTCTAACTTTCTCCCTAACATCCTTTCTGACTGTGCTGAAATCTTCGGGAAGTGCCTATAAATACTCCATCTGCTCAGATTTTTTGCCAGACAGTGAGTCGGCACCACCTTCCCACTACTGCAGACCAAAATAGCCTTGCTGAGCTTGCCTGCCTAACTCTCAACAGCCCTGTTTCCTGACAACTAGGTGCCTTGTGACCACTTGGCTTTCTTCAAGGGGGATTCCATTGCCCTTGGTTGCTCTTTACACATGCAATCGGGAATGAAAAAAACTCTCAATGCGGGAAAGAACCTCAGACACGATCCAAGCCACTCTCTCAATAAATGCGAATAGATGCAGACAGTGTATATAAAAAAAGAAGACAGGAAGCAAACAGTCCCTAGAATGTGCCACCAAGGTGCTATGCTGGGTCTTTCAACAAGCTTTCCAGGTAGATAATTATATCCATTTCTACAGATAAATAAGAGAAGTTCAGAAAATTAAACAAATCTGTAATATAATTGCAGATAACAGGTAATAGGCAGATTGAATCTAAGTTCTAATAAAAAATAATACTATAATTTGTTAACCACTTACTGTGTGTTGGACATAGCTCTAAGCATTTCATTTTTATCAATCTATGTAAAAGTGATAACTATTATTACTCCCCTTTTACAAGAGAAATCCAGGCACAGAAAATTAGAAACTTGCCTGGGGCCAGCCAATAAGTAGGTGGTACCCTGGAGAACCTGGTGACAAGTAGTTATTGTCCCAGTAGGAGATGCCCAGGTTGGAAATATAAGGATCGGAAGGGTGAGATTCACGAAGTACTTCTGATGGAAAATTCTGTAAAGAAGATAAACTGGATTCCCTAGTATAAGATGATGGTACAGGATCCAGGTAACGGGATTTGTAAGACATGGAGGATGCTCAGTTTTCATTTGAAGTGATGGAAACGAATGAGTTTTGAGCAAGGGAGTAACATGAGCTGTATCCAGCTTGCTCTGAGTGGCAGTATGTTCAGGACAAGATAATGGGAACAAGAGCAGAAGCAGAGAGGTTGCTGGTTACGACAGCCAGAGGATAAAGTAATGGTGGCTTAAAGAAAGGCACAATGGAAGTGTCTTGGTCAATTTCTGTTGCTGTAACAGATTACCAGAGACTGGATGATTTATAAGGAGAGGTTTATATAGGTTCATGATTCTGGACAGTGGGAAGGCAAAGTGCATGGTTCTGGTATGTACTTGGTGTCTAGTGAGTGCATAATAATGTGGCAGAAATGGGGAAGACCAGAGGGCACATAAAGGGACAAACCATGAGTGGTGGCTGTACCTGAAAAGTCTGCTCTCACAGAAACCAGCCTAACCTTGTAAGAGAGGAAACTCACTTTCCCAAGAATTATTAACTCAGTGATACTAGAGCTGCATTAATCCCTCTATGAGGGCAGAACTCTCATGCCTAAACACCTCTTAAAGGCCCTACCACCTCTCAGCATTGTTACACTGGATGACAAATTCCAGCATGGATTTTGGAGAGAACAAATCACATTCAGACCATCTCAAGAGGCAAAGGGAAGGAGGTAAAAATTGAAATATATTTTAGGAGATGCTGGCAGACTTGACAGAGAGGGAGAGAGGAAAAGGGAGAAATGAATTGATGACCCTAGGGGGTGGGGAGATAGCTGAGTAGAGTAAGCACTTGCCTGGCAGCTGCAGGGTCCTGAGTTCAATCCCC
>NW_004524697.1:8053391-8054508 GCF_000260255.1 Octodon degus
GCTGATTTCAGTTCTATGAAAGTTTCAGTTCTCCATACATTCATTCCATGTTCCCAGCAACCTTTTATGTCACCCTTCCTTAGCTTTGCTCTAAGTAGATTAGTATGTTGAGAATACTGCATGAAAACCAGCTACAACCTCTCCATTAGAAGGAAGGGAATAGAAAGGTTGGAGAATTATGCAAACAAGGCATTTGGAAAGTGACTATTTGACCCATCTAGTTACAAATCCAGAACTGTGCAGATAAAAGTGAGGCTGACCAGGTAGTGGTTAGCATGCTGCCCGGTTTGCAGTGAAGATAACTGTTACTCGTTGTCATTTCTTCTTTCCCAAATGATCCTCATTTGTCTAGAATGATTTAGCTGGGGCACTGGCTGGACACAGAGGATAATCTCCTCCTAAAAATTCTCAGCCTGGCTGGTGGCCTGGCTGGGATATGTTGTGTAGTCTTTATAACCCTTTCTTCTCTATTTCTGCCTAGTTTCTGCCCACTTTTGAAGGACAGTATTTGGGATTTCGTCTGTAAACTGATGGTAAGTGCAAATAAAACAATGTCAACTTTGAGGTCAATGATAACAATGTAATTTGCTCTCCCTCTGAATTGAGTCTGGAAATCAAACTTCCAAACCTATGGGCACCTTGTTCTTCAAGACTACACTTCAGAGTTTACAGGTGTGCGCCTGGGGCGACCAAAACAAAGTTTTGGTGTCACAGTGGATGCTTCCCTGAGCAGATAAAAGAGGTGCCTTCCAGGTAGCTTCCTGGCGCCAGCTCACCTGAAGTCAGACTTTGAACACCCCCTACTGTGGGCAGGTGAGAGGCGCCAGCCTCGGTTGTCTTGAGCCCATATCATCGATTTCCTGGTCTTCCTTTTTCCATTTTGAGATTTTGGGCTTGCAATTCTCCAAACTTGCTCGGGTCTGCGGTGGTCCCCGAGGTCCTGCTGGTGGGCAGCTGCTCCTCACCGCTCAACGCACCTCTTGGGTGCCGCAGACAGCACCCAGCTCCGCGGGGCACGGAGCGCGGCCCGGAGGCTGCACGCAGCCGCGCCAGGCGGGCGCTCGTTCCCGCCAGGGCCGCTCCCGCCTTCCCGGCCCCGCCCCGCCCCGCCCGCAGG
>NW_004524697.1:8055248-8088795 GCF_000260255.1 Octodon degus
GGACCTGCGGGGACGGCGCCCGCGGCCTCCCGGGGCTTCCTGCTTGGACTCCGCGCAGCCCTGGGGATGGCTCGGTCTCTGCGGACGCCCGCCTCCTCCCCGCGGGATGATCGATCGGTCTGCCGTGCACTTTGGGGGCTGAGTTTCACAACTTAAGGCTGCGTGTTTATTTTTTAAGTCCTTAAAAACTTCCAGTAGTCGTGTGGGGGAATTTCTGCCCTCGGCCTGACCTGAAGGGGGGGCGGCGATGCGGCTGGGGGGTGAGCTCTCTATTCCGGACCCATCCGGTCCCAGCCGCAGCTCGGGACCCTGCAGTGCTCGCGGCCGCGACACCTGGCTCCGGGGTGTGTCTGCGGCGAGCGCCCGCCGCGCCCGCTGCGGGGTCTGAGTACCTGAGCTCGGCTGCGTGCGAGAGGGGCGCGGAGCTCCCCACCCCGACTTAGTCAAGAACAGCTGTTCGTGCTGCCATCCTGCCTTGTCGCCCCTTCTCCCTAGGCATTCACGTTTCCATTTATTTGGGTGATGGTGATGGGTGGGTGGGTGGGGAGTGTTGCCGTAAGTGGTTTAAATGCGTTTTCCTGAATGGCCCCGTTTTCATATTATGCTCACAGTGTTCCGTCCAGCGTTCCATTGTCGAGTTCTTTAGTGATCATTTTGCACGATTTTCTGAATGAGATCCAGGCAGGCAGCTCAGAAATCCATTTCAGAGTTTGTCAACCGCTGCTGTGAAAAGTGCCATTATGTTTTAGTCCTTTTCAAGCAAACCTTTAGTTGTACCCTTCAGAATTGTCAACCTTTTTAGTTGGATAAGATGAAACAGTTCTGGTTTTAAGACAGAAGAGAAACATACGCATTAATATCGGATCCTTTACCACAGGATCACCCAAAGCAGAGTTTCCTAAACCATAACGTAGTTTAAAAATTGAGAACTTTAAAAGCAGTTTCAGGTGGAGGAAACTTTCAGTTGCTTCTGTTCAGCTTCTTCTAGGAGGATTTTTTTTTTTTTTTTTTAAGGCACTATCAGAGCTGAAAACATTTTTTTAAAATGCATTTCGTAAATCCTGTTTATTGCAGGAATCTTGTATAGTAGTTGATAGCTACTTCTCTGCCCTGAGCTTCTGGATATCTTAAGGGATTAATTATGAGTTATTTTAAAAGCCTGTTTGTTTTTTAATTGTTGACTTTGGAGTTTAGAAACCACATTCCAAAGCAGAGCTACAGTGAGCAGAGGAAGCTTTTTGGTTCCTTCTTTCTCTGTGAACTTTTCCCCCAGATAACTAACACTAATTTCCCTTCTTCCTCCTTTTCCCCTTGTGTCCAGGACAAAGTCTGAGATGGATGTTACATGAATCATTTAAGGACTGCACACAACTATGACCATTTCTGAAGTCCTTTTCTCAGTAAAATAGATCAAGATGGATGAATCTGCCTTGTTGGATCTTTTGGAGTGTCCCGTGTGTCTAGAACGCCTCGATGCCTCTGCAAAGGTCTTGCCTTGCCAGCACACGTTTTGCAAACGATGTTTGCTGGGGATTGTAGGCTCGCGGAACGAACTCAGATGCCCGGAGTGCAGGACTCTGGTCGGCTCAGGTGTGGAGGAGCTTCCCAGTAACATCCTGCTCGTCAGACTTCTTGATGGCATCAAGCAGAGGCCCTGGAAACCGGGCCCTGGTGGGGGCAGTGGGACCAACTGCACAAATGCGTTAAGGGCTCAGGGCAGCACTGTGGCTAATTGTAGTGCAAAAGATCTGCAGAGCTCCCAGGGTGGACAGCAGCCTCGGGTGCAAGCCTGGAGCCCCCCAGTGAGGGTGAGTAGCCTGCGGAGGCAGACTGGGGAATGAAGGTGGTGATGACCACATTTTTATCTGTATTTTTTAGGTTTATATTTTCTAAATCAGCTCATTACTAAAGAAGCCACACCTCCAGGACAGATAGAGGATTATACTTCACAGTCTTTTTGTTTTGTGTTTTGGAATGAGATCGCCTGTAAATAATACATTTTGAAAAATATATGTCTTAATTTTTAAATTCAGTCTCTATTGTCTTTAAAGACATTTTGGGGGACAGTGTTTATTCAATGAGATGTAAAACAGCAGTTCTTCCCATTTTAAAATGGAAATTTGATATGGTTTTACCCTTTTGATAGGGTTTGCAGAGTCATAATTATGTGTGTATTGGTACATATGTGTATGTATGTTGTAAATATATGTGTGTGGGTAAATCACACACAGGAAATCAAGCCTTAATTTTCACATTGTTTAGTGTCATTCTAATGGTTTTATGAATGCACAGCACAGAATTTACTGGTTGGAGGAATTCTTAACAAATCATGGCCACAGGTAGCAGAGTTTCGTTGCTGTAGCAACAGACGGCTCTGAGGACTATGCTGAAACATCTGGCTTTATGTTGAGCTGCACAGAGAGTGAAATGCAATAGTTCCATCAAAATGATTTTTCTTAGGGTTTGGGCTAAAATAATTTTGGATGAAGTTAAATATTTGCGCAGTTACTACAATTTATATTTCTAGAAGGTAGGATATTCCAAATACATATGAACTATTGTGTGATGATGGTCCCCTAATAAGACAGGGGTGGGCATCAGATGATGAAAAGGATTTCCTATTTGTTGAAGAAGCAGTTTTGATAATTAGCCAAACCATGAAGGTTTATGAGAACTTTTTTTCAAATATTCATTGTATAAACAACTGATTTCTTTCACTTAATATCAAACTACCTCCTGGGATTGCATATTGGTATGAAGTTACAGACGTGGATATCAGACAGCTGTAATAGAGTACAGTGCCCTTAAATCCTTCAGTACATCTTTTGCAAGTGATATAATGTATTTACATCACTAAATGTACAGTATCCAAAGCATTCTAATAGGTAGGAAACCGTATTACTAGAAAAGGGTTTAATCACTAGGCTCTTTGGTTTCTATTGATGCCTTCTTAATTTTTTTTAAAGATAGAAGTTTGTATTAGAGCGATTTTCATTATTTGAAGCTCCCTTGTGAAGCTGATCTGCTTAGGACTTCTCTTAGGTTTCTTTAATAGTATTTGCTGGTTCCTTGATGACTATATGTGGATTTAGGAATATTTTAACCCCAGAACTAGAAATCAACTTGGTAATTTCTAGAGCACTGACTGCACCCAGATCTGCACCTTAATGAAGGGGTAGATTTTTATCTCTGGAGAAGTTTTGTTTCCCAATTACTTTGACTAGGGAAAGCTTAGCTTCTGGCTATGCACAGGAGCTTTAGTTGCTGGTGCAGCACCTTACCTGCTGTGAGGAATGTATTGAATGTTTGATCACTGATAAGAGGAGAGAGGCTCAAGCTTTCAACTTGAGTTTTAAGCTCCATCCCCTTCCTTACCTCCCCCTTCTTTGCTGGGGACTGAACCCAGAGTTCCCACTGGGGTACATCTCTGTTCCTTTTTCTTTTTTATTTTAAGACAAGATCTCTAAGTTGCTAAATTGCCAAGCTGTGCTTGAACTTGGTGGTTCTCCTGCCTTACACTCCAGAGTGCTGGGCCTACAGGCATGTGGCACCATGCCTGGCTTATTTTCTTTCTGACAGAAAGAGACTCCCCCCGCCCCCCAGGGATTGAACTCAGGACCCTGCGCTTGCCAGGCAGGTGCTTATTCTACTAAGCCCTGGACCCTAAAGGAGTGACATGGAGGATGGAAAAATTCTGACTCTTCACCAGGCTTACTGGAAGAAGTAAAAGAAGTATCAACACGGAAATTGTGCTTTCTAAGAGATATCCACTTACCCATCCAGCAGTCAATTTTTTTTTTTGCAGAACTGGGGATTGAACTCAGGCCCTTGCATTTGCCAGGGAGGCACTTATTCTACTGAGCCATCTCCCTGGCTCCGAAAGGGACCATTTGATGCTGATTTTTTTTTTTAAAAATCTGAACTGTTAAGCTCCTAAAATAACTAGTTGGCAAGTTATTTCAATTTTGATCCTGTTGGCATTTTTCTGGTTTACCTGATTTTCCTAATTTGCTTCTTCTTTACTTTTTGGCATGAGAAAAATTACTTGCCAAGAGGCTCAACGAACTTGAGCCTTAATAATTTGGTTAATTTAGTTGACGTGGATCAAGCAGGAGATATGGCTGTTACTTAGCAGAGCGTGGAGGTGGGGACAGAAACATCCAAGAAATAAAACAACTCAATAGTCTTAAGTCAAAGCAAATGAGGTGATTATCTAGAAAAGAATTGCTTTTCTTAGGGGCTGGGGAGATAGCTCAATAGAATAAGTGCTTGCCTGGCAAGTACAAGATCCTGAGTTCAATCCCCAGTTCTGCAAAAAAAAAAAAAAAAAAAAAGACTCTAATAAAACATTAAAAAAAAAAAGAACTGCTTTTCTTTTCCTAGTTTCTCATTAGCATTGACTAGTACCTTCGGCTTGTAAGTGTTCCGAATGACCAAGGCTACGCATCAGCAAGCCCCTGAAACATAAATATATCTCTGGAACATACTCCTTTTAGAAGTAAGAAATCTGTAACATGTGGCCACATGGTGGTTGCAATGCGCTCCTCTGGACACTTCCCTCAGGTGACTATAATAAATCCCAAACATGCATCCTCCTCCCTTAGACGTTCTGACACAGGCAAGTGGCACAGTGAGCCTGTTTCCACATGTTGTGCAAAGCTGAAAGTGATAACATGTGGAATGTTGCTCGAGTTTACTGGTTATGTTCTATTTTACATTAGGTTGTGGCCATGTGGCTTCCTCATGCTGGGGGGAGATTGGATGTTATCAGCAGATTTGAACATTGCCAATGTGTGACACATCTTGTTTCCAGAATTTTAGTGTTTCCTGCCTAATAGGAGAAAGGAAAGAGTAAGGGTTGGGTTGGAGTCAGCCTGGTATCTGCCAGTTCTTTCCCTCAGATGAAGAAGTCCTGTTGGTTTTTGACTACAGTAGGAAGAGCTACAAGCAAAGGGAAATCAAAACTAATTTTCAGTGGATTAAAAAAAGTATCTGAAGATTATGTCTATCTAAAAATATATATATTTTATACATTATAAATATATGTTAATGAGCTGGAAAACATGTTTAGTTTCTATAGAATTGTGATCTAATGTGTCTGTCCATCTAACTATCATTACTGCCTCCACCTCAAAATGAATTTATTCAGGAAAAATGTATCATTAGATGGCTAATTTACAGTCCATTTGTTCCTTTAACGGGTGCTTATTAGGCACTTACTGTGTGCATGATTCCACACTAGCTGTTGGATAGATAATGATGGACAGACCAGATGCACATTCTGCTCAGCAACTTTGGAGTATGTGGTCAGTTTCGTGGGAGAGTCATTACTAACTTAGTAGAGGGCAGGTATGTAATTAAATATGACCTGTTCTGTGGCAGAGTAGGGGAGAGGACAGGAGAAGGAATTGTTTAATGTGCATGTGTCCCTAAAAAATCTTCCTTGAGGGTAGATGTTTGAATTAAAATCTTAAGAGTGAAATGATACTTACTAGATAGAGGCTGGGCCAGGAGGGGGCAGAAGGGAAGTGTAGTCCAAAGACCCTGACCTACAACAGGAGGTGGTTTGCTTCCTGGAAAGAGGTGACGGAAGGTGGGCATGACTAGCTCCTGGAGCGGTGACCTAAGATGAGGCTAGAGGATGGATGATACACAAGGCGTTAAGAACTACAGGTATAGCCATGTGGGCTTTAGAGTTGGATGGTAAGTGCTCTGCACTTGGGATTGGAAAGATGAGGCTCGTTGGCCAGGACTGAACTGATTAGCTGCTCTGTAGAACAGATAGAGATTGGAGCTTGGGGTCACATGATTGAGAGGAAAGATAGGAAGGGGGAGAGGTGAAATGCTCTTTTCCTCGCAGATGTCATGAGTGCTGTCATGCCCTCAGCCACAGTCGCGCCTCCCTGCTCTCCCATTTCTGTTACCGACTGTTACGGACTGATTTCAAAATTCTTCTTGGGAAGTGTTAACCCTAGTAACTCAGCAGTGGCTCTCTTAGGAGATCGGGCCTTTAAAGAGTCGGTTAGGGGACAGCCAGGGCCTACTCCAGTACGACTGGTACCCTTGTAAGAAGGACACAGAGACATCGGGGAAGACCGTGTGAAGACACATGGAGAAGATAGTTATGTATAAGCCAATGAGAGAGGTATTGAAGAAACAAAACTTGCCAGCTCCTTCAGTTGGATTCTTTGGGCTTTTAGACCAGAAATAGATTCCCGCTGTTGATGCCGTCCGGTTCGTGATTATGGCATGTGACCAGGCCAGCCCCTGAAGGGACTTTTTGGTTCACTGCCAATGCTCCCAGTCTCAGTTTCCTCCAAACCTGCAGTGCTCCGGCTCACTGTGTCCCTCCTGCTCAGGAAGAGCACCTTCCAGTCGTGCAGGCTCAACCCCACCCCCTCAACTGCTCGAATCATCTGGTGTAATTTCATGAAATAGACAAGGATGTGATAAGAAGAGTGAGGTTTATCTGACTATACACAGGAAGGGAGGACTCTTACTCTGTTCTTATCCTGAACACATCAGACTCCTCTGTAACTGGAGTCTGGAGAGGCTTTGGCAGGACTTACTGGTGTCTGGCATTACTCAAAGGAAAGATAGCAGAAAGGGAACTGAAAATGTGTCGGGGGTGAACAGGATGACTGAGTTGCCCCAGTAAGACTGGAAAGGTACAGCCAGCTGTGGATCACACCTTGGTTGTCGTGGACATCCAAAGGCAGACCAGTGTCAGTGAAGATCTTTCAGGCAGACCAGTGTCAGTGGAGATCTTTCAGACTCAGTTCTGTGCTACGATCTTCGCTATGCTAGGGCAAGGGTGACATTAGTGCCTATTTCTGTTATAAAAAAAAGCTGACACACCGGGGAAGTAAATGCACAAGAAACAGCACAGAAGGCAGGACACCAGGAACACAAATGTGGGTAGAAGGTAGAGAACAGGCCTGTGTGGAGTAGGTGCTGGGCTGTGTGCGCAGTCAGAGTGGATTCTGTAGTCAGGACGGACACCTAGTGTGTGTGGAAGGTTCGGTGCACTAATGGCCCGAGGAATTGTCGGCTTCATAGATGGGGTCTAGGGTCTGCATTACCTCACCCTGGACCCAAGTGCGACATTATTGTGGTTTGGATGAAGGGGCTGTTTTGATGATTCAGAATGGCTGAATTGCAGTAGAGAAGGTTTGGATTTTTTTTTTTTTTTCAACAATTGTGGCAGATACTCTTGATCTTGTATTTTATTCATCATTTTATCCTTGACCCCTGCTCCAGGTCTCATGTTTGCTGCATTCCCAACCTTTAAATTGTTACTAAATCAGGCTCAATGTGAGGCTCTGGATCCTCCCTCCTTTTTTTTTTTTTTTTTGGTTGGTGCCTGGGGGTCAAGTCCAGCCCTCACAATCCCTATGCTAGGTTCTGTCACTGAGCTGCCTCCGCAGCCCTGGGCCCTGGAATCTTGAATGGGGGTGGAAGCAGGGAAGAGGAAAGGACTATTTGTATCATACTCTAACTGGTCCTTTAAAAGGAGAAATGCTAGCCAATGGTGCATGCCTATAATCCCAGCTACTCTTGGGCAGCTGAAGCAGGAGAATCACGAGTTTGACGAGTTTGAGGCCAGCCTGGAAAACTTCTTGTGAGACTCTGTCTTAGAATAAAATCACTCAGTGAATAAAAAGAGCTGGAGATGTAGGATGAAATCTTCTTGTGTCAGAGCATATCTGCCTCATGAACAAGCCCGTTCATATGTAACACACATATAGAGAAGTGCCACCCTAGAAGGACTGTGCTTCGTGATTCCCAAAATGACTTGTATTTTCCTTTCTATATTTAAAAGTAATCAAGTTCATGGTAAGACATCTAATTGAAAAAAGGATATAAAGGAGAAAGTCTTTATCTCTAATCCTAGGGGTGACTACTGGGGAAATGTGCTTTGTGTTTCCTGAAAAGAAATTTTTGTTTTGCTATGTTTTGGTTTTTTTGAGACAGGGTTTTGCTATGTAGTGCAGTCTGGCCTTGTACTCACTTAAGTAGCTCAGGCTGGCATCAAACTCATGGTGGTCGTCCTGCCTCCACCTCCCGAGTGCTGGGATTACAGGAGTGCACCACCATGCCCAGCAAAAATATTTACTAGAAATGGAATCATATCATCATGCTAGTGTGCTGTTTGAGGTTTTCTGTGTAGTGATATAATTTGTATACCTTTCCATATCTAGCCACTTCGACCTGCAGGAAGGCGCTATACATTATTCTTATTTATGGCTGGAGGAAGGGTGGCTAGAAGACTCAGGAGCATGCCCCGTTCTCCTAGCAGTATGCAGTGAGCTGGGATTCCGCCCTGGACTGTGATTCAAATGCTTTCTTCCTGTACGCACACTGTCTTTCAGCAGCAGAGATTCTCACACTGTCCCTGTGTCCTCAGGCTGCTTTCTGCTGGGGAAAGTTTTCTCAGTTATTCTCTTTCCTCTGTCTGCCCTTACTACCTAGGGGTGTGTTTTCTGTTTTTTTTTTTTTTTAAATAGACAAAAAGAAGACACTTAAAAGCTCTTTTACAGAGATAATGGGCCAGGAGCACTTCCCCAGCCTGGTGGCCTCACCAGTGTGCTGGAGAGGTCAGAAGTCCACCTGCTTCCGACACTTAGGAGAGCCATCAGCTGGGCCTCCTGTGTGCAGCCTAGGGCCACGTCCTGAGGAGCCAGCGCTGCTTGGGGATGGGGGCGGGGTGGCCTCCAGAGGTGCAGCGTTGAATGAGTAGAATGCTGTAGCCTGCACAGGTTTCACCACTCAAAAAAGCCTCACTGAATAAAGGAGTGTAGAAAGCAGATGCTGGTCACTATGTCATTGAAGCCTTCACCTGTTTTTTTTTTTTTCTGTTTTCTCCACAATCTGTAAATGTAGGGCTAATACTTGTTTCACCTGTTAATAGATTGTCTTGTAGATAAATGCAATAATTGATATGTAAGTATTTTTGGTGAGTGTAAAATCTGTAAATGGATGTAGTATTATCATTACAAAATCAAAATTAGTCTTACAGAGGAGTATAAAATTTCTATTTTGGGTGGTGAGAAATCAAGTCATTGAAATGATGCAGTGATCTACGTGGCTGCAGTGTGTGGCTATAGAGTGGCAGGAGAGGGTATGTGAGCTCGGGTCTTTGGTCCCCTGGATGCGGTAAACAACCCTGTGACTGTCCCTTCCCCACCAGCCCCGGGGTTACTTTGCTCATTTTCCCCATTGGCAGTGTGCTTCATGATGGGACTCATTCTGAAGAACATACCGCCGGGTGACTGTCATTGTGAGGATGCAGTGGAGAGTACTTACACAACCTGCCGTGGTGTAGGGCGGTCACCTGGAGTGACCTCTGGTTTCATCGAGAAACTCAAGCTGGAGAGGCGGTGCACACCTGTAATCCTAGCCAGCTGGGAGGTCAGGGGTGGGCATGGGGTCCCAACTTAGATCCAGGGCAGCAAGCAGAGTACCTTGGTGAGGCCTGGCCTTAAATGAAGCATTTTTTCAAAAGAGCTTTTTTTTTTTTTTTTTTTTTTTAAGGAGCTGTAGCTCTGGTTGAAGGCCCTGGGTTCCATCTCTGGCACAAAATAAATAAATGAACAAAACGAAAATGGTAAACATGGTGTATTTGAGGCTGCTGCCAGTGTAATGTGGCATGCTGATCTATATTAAACTGTGAGGAAAAAAGAACACTAAAGTAATGACAAAAAAAATGACAAAAGTATAGCAAAGACATGAACTGGTCATAAGTCAGCATCACTGTCAAGTTTTAGGTATTGTATGAAATAGCAGATGACTGTTTGCTGTGGGCCAGCGTCACCACAAACACGTGAATTGTGTTGGCACTGCCGTATTACAGTTTTGACGTCCTCGGCAGAAGGACTTTCAGCTCCCTGTTTTCCGATGGGACCACCGCCGTCTATGCAGTCTGACCTTGACAGACTCGAGGTGGCATGTGACTGGTACTCACTGTTAGCACAGCCTTCTCTTAAAAACTGCCTCACCTCTGATGGTAGCCTCTCCGCCCTCACCCTGGCTTCTGCATCCCCAGGGTGGAACTTCTAGTTTGCTTCCTTTCCTGTCCCTCAGCCACCTCACATGGCCTTGTCCTGCGCCTGGGGTCTGAACTTTCCGACTGCCTCCGAGGGGAGCAGGGAAGTTGTGACAGCAAAGGGGAAAGGACAGCTGAGCGCCTGGGCTCTTCTGCTGTCTTCTGGAGCTGCTTCTTCAGACTGCGCTTTTGCCCCATACTAAGTTGATGGTTTCAGTGGAGGGAAAGAATCAAATCGTAGCCACAAAAGACGCCTGGGAGAAGAGGCAGCTCCCAGCACGCTTTGCAGCCTCCATGCCTCAGCTCTAACTCCTGCCCGGAAGAAGGCCTGCTTTCTTCCAGTCTTGGCACACTGTCCCTCCATTTATTAATCTAGCCCCTCCCCAGGCTACTGCTTAACATGTAGCAAACCTGAGCAAACACCAAGCAAACCTAAGACAAGTGAAAACTTGTTTATTTTAAGGTCAAAATAACTGACTTTGTACTTCTGTGGCAGGATCCTTCCTAAGGCTCTGTAATAGTGTAGCAGGCAGATACGCAGAGTAGAGTGAGATACAGGTATGCCGGAAACATTACTCACAGCAGTGTAGTAGTAGAGCAAGGAGCGCAGCGGGCAGGTTTTACTAACATAGCAGACTAGTGTAGTGAGGTGTTCTTGCAGCAGGAATACTGTATGGCCAGGAGGCCCCGTGTGTTTGGAACTCAGAACCCCCTCTCCAAGCTTTTAGCATAAGAGTATCTGTATTTCCTATACCTTGTTTTGCACTTTTTTTCAGTGACAACCTTAAGAAGAGAAGTTCTCCCGCAGCCCCCATTTCTGCGGTCCTCAGTCCTTCCCAGCCCGTGTGCCTGCCAGTGCCTACTCTAGGGGGTGGTGGCAGTTGCTGCATGAATGGTGACATATGGGAGGCTGTGTAAACAGCCATTTTAAAGATAGACGTGTGAGTGGGCTCTTTGGGGGTAGCTGGGAAGGGAAAGAGGTGCCGCCTCAGATGGTTGACAGTAGCGGTTAAATAGTAGATTATTCGCTTTGTGCAACATGGAAGAAGTGAGCAGTGGAAGGATGTGTGACTGAATTTTTAAGTTATATTAAATGCAGTGCAGGAAAGCAGGGGCTGTCAGGTTTGAACGTTTTTCTGTTCGCCTCAGGAAGTGAATTGCTTTTTTTTTTTTTGCAAGAAAAAATTTCTTTCAAAACACTGCATTTTCATTGTTTATAGTTCAGGAATGAATGAGCAAGAGTGAAGTTCTAGTATTTCACAAGGTAATGAGTGGTCCTAAGCAATGAAGAATTATACAGAAACGTCCTTATTTACCGTGTTCAAGTTGCATATGTAGCTTTCATTTAGGTGAGGCATCTCCACAGTTGTACAGTAGCAGTAGAGGAAGAGGATCAGGGTGGAAGGCACAAACAGCTCTCATATTTGTATGGTGTGCCTGGAAAGATGTTGAAGTCCTAATGCTTGAAAGTTGAAATTAGATATGTTGCAAGGAGATTTAATTTTTGTAGAGCTAAAAATATTCTTGTGTCACTTATTATGTAACTGGTTTTTAAAGATCTTTAGTACTTTAAAAGTTCTTAAAAACAAATGCATAGATTAAACATATATATATATATATATACACATATATAAACACATATATATATAGATAGATATATAGTCAGGCCTTAAATTTTTATTTTCTCGGTGTGTTCAAGGTGACAGTTAACAAATTTTTCCTCTTTTCTCCATTATTAAACTTACGATTTGAGCACCGTGTTCGATAAGTTACTCCAAGCGCTTTATATAGTCTTATCTCAGCACCACAGTTGATCATGGGAGGGGAGCTCAAGTCTACAAAGATAAATGTTTCTGCTAGTCCTAGTTATTTTCATGCAGTCTTAATTGTACTAGTACTAGCATTTTTGTTTTAAGTCTTATAAAACAGGTCCAGAATATTGGCGGATATTAAAGGTGTTAAAACTGTTGCACAAAGACCAAGATGCTGCCACATCTGAAATGTTGGTTGAATGGCACCGTCATGGCACAGTCTGAAATGTTTACATACTGCCTGCTTCAAGAAAGCGCAGATCTGACATCAGGAAATTACTGCGTCTTGTTGTAGGAGGCGTGAAAATGTATGAAGTTGAGGTTTGAAAGAATGCAAAGACATATTTTCCAGTCTTGGCTTTGTGAAGTCAGGCAAGTGTGGTCTCCTTTAGAGGCCAGTTTCCTAGTTTCATAAAGTGAAGTTTGCCCAAGTTGCTTTGCAGCCCTGAAATTTTATGCATAGCCACCCTCACAAATGTCAGCTTTGATACTGAACGTTTATTTTTTGTTAATACTTATTTTATTTATTTATTTGATACAGGATCTTACTTCGCAGTTCAGATTCATAGTGATCTGCTGTTTCAGCCTCCCCCGTGCTGGGATTACAGGCATGTGCCACCACTATCGGTTTCAGGGTCAGCGTGGCATATGGTACCGGGGATTGAACCCTGGGTCCTTGTACTTGTCAGGCAGGCACTTAGGCCGCCAAGCTATCTCCCCAGCCCTGATACTGAGCATTTAGAACAGACTAAGGTTGGTGTTTTGATACCATCTTGATATGATGACACAACGTGTGCCTCTTCTAGTCACCCAGGGGCCGCAGGAACGTGCCCCTGTCCCCATGCTAGGGACTTTCAGAGGAACCTTTAGATAATCTGTGTGTTTAGAGGAAGATGGAGGCAAAAGGTGAAAACAGTTCAAGGAGCTTGTTTTAGGATGGAACTCTAGGTGTGACAGGGGTGCCTGGTAGGTATAATCTGGCTATAGTGAGCTACTGCTTTTTTGCTTGAATATTGTCCTTACATAGAATTGTCATGTCATATGGAATTCCAGCAATTAGATCCTAATAGGCTGTTGCACTGAGGGTTCTGTTTCTAACACATGCATCTTGGAGAGACATTCAAAGCATGGCAGAAGGTAGTTGAGTTTCTTTGGGGTTAGATGGGCCTGGATGGGGCAGTGCCAGCAGAGGGTTCTGCAGTGATGGCATTTAATGCATCCTGTGCTGGGACACTTTTGAGAGAGAGGGATGTTTCTGATAGTAGTCAACAGGAGTAAGTAAACCAAATAGGGTTGAATAGGGTCATATAGTCCCCGGCTAGGAGCAGTGTGAGTGAGCCCAGGGCACAGGAAAAGCCTTCCTCAAGAGAAGGAGAGATGAGATGCCAGAGAACACAAAATCTTTTCATACAATTTCAGAGGAAATGAAGAGGCATTAGCTTCTTCTCTGAGTGCTTCTTTTTGTGTACCTATGGTTCCTGGGAGACAGAAAATGTGATATAGAGAAAAGAGTGGATTTAGTGCCAGGCAGAACTCCTCCACTCCTTGTTATCTGTGGGATTCTTGGGCAGGCTGCTTCCTTTGCTTGATCGCTTTACTTGCAAAATGATGACGGATCTGCCTTGTAGGTCTGTGAGAGGATGAGATGAGGAACCCTCTGTGCTTAGGACTTCAAAGTTGCTCAGTAAACATCTGTGTTCTGTTTCTAAAAATTAGAAATTTTAATACCATATTAAGGTTCTATTGTAAAATAAATTCTGTGTGTGTATGTGTGTGGCAGTTGGGGATGCTCCTGCTAATGTAATTAAACAGCATTTATAATGATAACATAGGATATACTGTTTCACCATCAACTTAAATGTTAGGTGCCTAAGTGGTGTGCAGCCTGTGGGCACAGATGACACTGAGTAAATAGTCTACTCAGTCTACCACTGGCGTGTGGCACTGGTTGCACTTGCTTCTGTGGGCCTCATCTGTTACAGGAGATCCTAAGTAGCATGGTCTCTAGTACCACTTTCTTGTGTCCTGCAGGTTTCAGTCCACCATCACTTGGTCCTGTTGTTTTGGGCCCCTGGTGGCATAGTGCATCATTGTAGGAGTGCGGTACCGGGGGTCTGTTGGCCTCACAGAAGCTGAGAAGTAAAGGGAGAGAGGGGTCCACATCCCAGCATGCCTTCAGGAGCATTCCTCCATGGCCACCTCTTCAGTAGGCTCCACCTTTTAAAGGTTCCACTGCCTCCCAATGATGCCCCACGCTGGAGGCCAGCTCTTCAACACACAGGCCTTTGGAGGCCATGCAAGACCAATCTGCAGCAGTGTCTAAGGTTCTGTACGGGAAACTTGTGCTCTGCTGTGCTGTCCTAGATTTTTAAGATGCATGTCAGAAAAGACTGGGGTGCCTCTACATGGCCTTTTGTGTGCCACTGTTGTATGCATGTGCGTGTGCACACCACACACACAGTGTATGAAAGATAGTGACTGTGCACACGTGTATGTGTTGTGTCTCCACTTGTGAGTGATTTTTGTTTGCCTTTCTCACTCTTCTCCCCACTTCCATAGCATTAAGTTGCTTAAATGTTACAGTCAGTTTGTCCATGTTTGGAATGTTTTTGTGTCTCTTATCTAGAGCAACTGATTGCCTTTTTTATGGGACTAGAACATTTCTAGGCCTAATTGCATATATAAACAAATGCATTTAAATAGCTGATAACATTCTGAGGAAGTTTGGAAATGGCAGCAGCAGTGAAGTGCTTTTTATCCTTCAGCTTTCAGGAGGTTAATCTACTTTTTAATGAGCTTCTATGTGTAGCTAAGAAACTGATTTTTAGGATGTTGAGTAAGCGTTTTATGAAAATGGTCATCCACAGTATTAAAAAGCCTCTTAAAAAGGAATATTTTTAAAGCTTCTTGGTAGGTTATTCCAGTGCCTTGCAGTCATCCTACTTGGGAAGTTCTGTTTTTGTACCAAGTAAAAATCCCTGCCCTTGCCACTTAATCTACAGCTTCTCCCCCCTCTTACTGGGAAAGAAGCGTCCCTTGGTCCCTGTTCACCCTTCTTCCTGACCTTGCAGCCTGACCCTCATCATCCTTTTTTCGTGACTAAATAACTTTGTTTGCTTTACATGTCCTCCTAGGACTCACTTTGGAACATTTTAATCATTTTAGTCACTGTCCCTCTGGATGCTGTCCCCTTCTTGTCATCTTGCTTGGATTCAGATCCCAAAGAGCTCTTAGCTTAGTAGTAAAGTTCTGAGTGTGGCTTTGGGTTATGGCGGGGGTGGGGGGTGGTGGGGCGTGACCCTCCTGGGCAGGCTGCTTGTTTTACACTGAGTTTTATGTGCTTTTAGAAATGACTCATGCTGCTGATTCATATTTTGCTGAGAACTCAGATTTTTTTTTCTCTTACGTTTAACTTTCATCTGTCTCCTCTTATTTGAGTGGCTAGTTTTTTTTTACCATTTTCCCAATTAAATCGCCTCCTGCTGTTTCTGTAATCCTTATGGTAATATCAGCAATTTGCAACTATTAACAAGAATTGAAAAATGTCAATCCAAGTGCTGTTCCTTTAATAAATGTTAGTAATTCTATGGATGCTTGATCTTATGCATATACATAATGTTTGTTACAGTTATTTGGAGTGGCCCCTGCCCTTGTCTGGCGAGCAGTTGTTCTTTAGTTAATTGTTTTAAGTTTACATCTCGCACCAAGTTATAAGGAACTTTTGAGATGTTGAGAACAGGAGCAGCATCTTTTATGCTGTATACCTTTTTTTTTGTTTTTTGTTTTTAGATTCTAGGGTTGAACCTAGGGATTTGTTCATGTTAAGCAGGCATGCTATTAGTGAGCTACATCCCCAGCTCCTTCTGTTCTTCACTGTGGAAAAAGTTTTAGGCATTTGGTTCAGCAAATACTTCTTTTGTGTGTGGGGGTGGGGGTGGGGGGAGAACCGGGGATTGAACTCAGGCCCTTGAGCTTGCCAGGCAAGCGCTTATTCTACTGAACTATCTCCCCAGCCCTCAAGGAAATACTTCTTGATGGAATTGGTAGATTTCTGCTCACATTCCAGCATCCCAAGATCCATTTGGACACATTCATATCTGTAAGTGAGGATGCCTAACCACACTGTATTTTTGGTGAGCTTAATCACATTCATTTTTCCATTATTTAAGCTAGCAGTGAAAGTATTACCCAAAGGCTGCGTAAACCCTTTTGATGCATGGCTGTAATAGGATCCTGAACAGCAATTCTCTTGAGGTTGGCTCTTGAAACGTTTGTGTTGTACCTACCACGGTGGTCTAGAAATCATGGATTCCTAGTTTATTAGAAAAAAATGTCCTGCTGAGTTGAATCAAAGGTCTTTTTTTTTTTTTTTTTTCTTTTTGCGGAACTGGAGATTTAACTAAGGCCCTGGCACTTGTCAGGCAAGCGCTTATTCTACTGAGCCATCTCCCCGGACCCTCAAAAGTCTTATAAGAGTTAAAAATATGTAACAAAGTAAAAATTTTGAAAAGAAAAAGTTAAAAGTATGCGGCTGGGTATCTCCCGTCCCCAACACATCATCCTGACATAGTAGAAAATGGAATGGACCAATTAGAAATGACCTGCCCAGCAACAGTCATGTTGGTCATTACCAAACACTACAGTTTCTTTGCTTGCAAATCTTCTAATGGAATGAGAACGTAAGATTTAATGAAGGCCTTGTTTTCCGGCGTCTATATGCTAATTAATTCCTGTGGTAAGTTCTGTGGTTGGCAGGAGGCACAGGTAAAGATGTGGTTAGCAGTGGCACCTCCTCACTTTCAATCCCAGGAGAGGCAACGTGCATGCTCAAAATTAAATTAAAATTCTTGAGAATGAAGCAGAAAGAGGGACGCAAAGGGCAGTTAGAATAATAAATTAGTCCTTAGGGAGCCTTTCCAGTTCTCACATCATGAACCAGCCAGCTATGATATGAAACATGACAAGAGCCCGTGGGCTTTCTGGAGCAGACACCTGCAAGGCTGGGGCTGCGATTGCTAATATGTTAACTATTTAGCTGTATGCGCAGAAATACCTGAGTTAATATTACTTCTCCCAGGAGAGTATGCTGATACCTACAAATAAGTAACACTGGGCCTACCTAACGTTTTCATTAGAGATTAAAGAGAGTGGCAGGCCTCTCGGAGCACCACGTTAGGCAGGCTTGGTAACTTTAGAAGTGTGTCAGGCTGAGGCTTCTAGGTTTCTGCTGTGAATGAAGAGGTCTATGTACAAGGAGTGAGAGTTCTATAAGGATATTTATTATACAAATTTACGTGTGTTGCTGGGTTCATTGAATTTTCTTTGTGGCCCAAACTTTCTTTTTATTTACTGGACTAGTTTGCTTCATACATAAATTTCTCAGCGACCTTCCATCCCTGATGGCTTTTTCTTTGTTCAGTTTAGTGGTATCAGGTCAGTAGTTGGGCAGAGGGTACTCATCATTAACAATTACTCTTTTTTTAAAAATGGTACTAGGGACCAAATCCAGGGGCATTGTTACTCTGAATGACATCCCCATCCTCGTTTATTATTTTGAGACAAAGTCTTGCTCAATCCTTAGGTGGGACTTGAACTTACAGTCCTTCTGCCTCAGCTTCCCAGAGTGCTAGTTACAGGTTTGTGCCATCATATCTAGTCTGTCTTATTGTTAGCTGGTCTTGTGTTATAATCCCCTCACCCTGCCTTTTAGAGGTTGGTGCCAGTTTTAAGATTTATTTAATGTGCCTTATGTTCAGTAGTGTATGATTTTTTTTTTTCTAGTGATGCATGTTGAAGTTTAGAGTGTATAAAAAAGAGCTTGTGTTTCTCCCATGAATGCATCAACCCATCAATACATAGTTATTCTTTGTGTGGGTCTGTAAGGTCACCATTTCTTGGCAATATTACCAGACATCATGGGAAATTAAGCCAAAGAATAGAATAGGTAAACTCGAGATAAATAAAAGTAAAAGTTGATTTATAATTTGATACTTGAAATCAGTTTTCCTAGTCAGTTCACTTCAATTTGACAATTGTATGGAGTTGCTAATTATTATCAACCATATTTGAGATAGTATATCCTGCCCAGTTGAAAGTAATTCGATTACAACTGGAGCTTTAGGAAGAAAACAGTAGCAATCATAGTTTGATAGCAGAATCACTTCTTAATGATGATGAAAACATTCTAAGAGCCAATTCTACAAAACAATTATATCTGACTCCAGGAAGTAAAGTTAACATATTACTTTGATGGAAAAATCTGGAACAAAATGTTTTGTAATCTTGAAAGAATGAAGTAATATTTTAGCAACTCTGTGTTCTGTTGGTTGCATCTAGGTTAGCCAGGAATGAATTCACTCTGTTCTCAAAGAAGTTGTTTTGCATTGATAGCACTGTTTTGCAAAGGAAGCTGTGATAAATCTCACAAGCTGTAAAAGTCAACATGCTCTAAAATGTGAAGTGCAATCTTTCTTAAGGAGTGCCTGCCACATTGGTTTAATTGCCTTTACCTGTCACATGGTTCTTTCGGTCTCTGGACTACGTACCAGTCTTTGCTCTTGGAAGGCTGTAATCTATTCTTTACAGTTTCCCTCTGATAAATACACTTCTTTGGCACAAGTGTGTATGATCAAAGGTGATCTGAACAATACGTACTTTTGATTTATGGTTACGCAAGATTTTTTTTTTTTAATGTTTGAGCAAAGAATGATGTTGCAAACAGTTTTGTTAATAAAATAAATAGAGGTTAAATAATGGAGCTGTTTGTGGTAGACTGTGTGTCCCTAAATCATTCAAAAGTAACAAGCAGTTTTCTGAAGCAGGTTATGTTTCCTTAGGAAGGAAGCCACCTTTGTTCCCTGTCACTGATGCATTCCTTGCAGGTGAGGTCACTTTGCATTGCTGATATCTCTCTCCTTTCATAAAGGGGAGACGTGGACCGCTCCCAGCACATTCCATTTCTCACAGTCCGTAAAATGAGTCCGTAAATGTACCTGTCCATTAAAGGCTTTTGAAGGACGAAAGCCAACCTCAGAGGCTTTGTGAACCATGAATTGACAATAAAAGACAGTATGCTTCTGTTTTTCGAATAGCCTGTTTAAGGACAAAAGAACTATTCACTCCTACTTGACTTTCATGTAGTTATAATAAAAGGGAGGAGGATGGCCATCTTGCTTTGTGTGTGATCGTAAGGCTGCTTGACTGATTATTGGAAACAATAGTTTTCAGTTATTCTGACTAATAAAGTCACTGAGAGTAACATGGTAAGGAGTGTGTGTTTTTATGCTTACTCATTCTTTAGGTGAATGAAATTTAAGAAAGGTTGCCACCTCCTACTCCCTCTAAAACCTGAAGGGTGAAGACATGTAGAGAATCCAGATTAAGTTTTATGGATTGGAAAGAGTCTGCTGCTAATCTTGATCCCAGTTGTGTCTATTTTTATTTTTATTTTTTTGAGTTAGAATCTCTCTCTCTCTCTCTCTCTCTCTCTCTCTCTCTCTCTCTCTCTCTCGCCTTGTTCTTGGCTCACATGATCTTTACGTCCTTGCCAGTGACATCCTGAGTAGCGGGGACTCCAGGTGCGTTTTGCTCATTGTGTTCCACCAGTGTCTTAGAGTAGCTACCTTGCACCTCAGATAGTGTGAGGTGACTCTTACACTAAGCCGTATCATAGTGGCCCATTAGGGTTACACAACACAACAGAGCCCTATCTTTTCCTCCACTTTTATCTTCTGAGCTCACCATACCAGTTTTCTTGTTGTTCAGGAAACCCTGAAGGCCTGGGGCCTTCACACCTAGAAGGAGGGTCTGCTTTTATCCAGATATCTGCTAGCTTGCTCCTTCACTTCCGTTTGGCATCTGATCAAAGGGCAGTTTCTTAGAACAGTCACTTCTGACCACCATTCCCCCGCAAGGCCTCTCCTGTCAGTCTGCTGATTTCACTGGGTGTGGGGCACGTCTGTAAGGCTGTAATCCCAGTGCTCAGGAGGCTGCAGCAGGAGGGTCACTGTGGGTTTGATGCCAGCCTGGGCTGCAAAGCGAGTTCAAGGCCAGTCTGAACTGTGTAGTAAGACCCTGTCTCAAAGAATACACATTTGTTTTTTCTCCTTTCTTAGACAATAAGCTGTCTGAGGGCAGGACTTGGACTCATTTTATTCCCGTCTGTATCTTGAGCAACTAGAACACTGCCTGGAGCACAGGCAACGCTCAAGAATTTGCTAAATTAACAAATCAGTGAATGGGTTTCACGTGATGTCTGTCGTTAATTATTCTGCACACTCATTTTGAAAAAATGAAAAAATGTGGCAAATAGGAAAATGATTGTTAGTCATCCACGTTTAAGTTGGATTGAGAGTTTTTGCAGACAAGTAATTTTAAGTGTCAGGATGCTTATTTGGCATTTCACTTTGAATTGTTGTTTTATGAAGATAATTGTAGAATGATTTAAACAATCTTACCACGAGCCTATTTTTTATTTTTTAACCCAAGATGAGCAACACAGTTCCAAACTATAGCAACATCCCTGTTTTTAGCTCTTAGAAATGAATACAAACCCATTATAACTGATAGCGTTGGTGTATTTCAGTAGTCATACTTTAAAGCTACGCAGAACACTAGATAATAAGAAAGAGCATGGGAAGGAACATTTTTCATGCATTTGTGTAAGCCGCTCTGCTTAACATATTCTTAGGAAGAGGAGTGACATTGTTTTCTGTACCTAAAACTGTTAGAGGAGTGGGTGGAAACACCTATTCATGTTGTCTGTGTCGTGACTTGAGCATATTTCCTGCTGCGCTGCAGTGTAGACTTGACTTAGCCTTCAGATAGCCCCCTCCACCTTTGCTAAGTAGTACAGCTGCACTGTGGGCTTGATTTTGCATGCCTCGAGCCTGATGATTGTCAGAAATGGCTTTCCTCTTTCTAATATGATCATCACTGTATATATTATATATGAAATTCATTGAAACATCCCCACGGAGGCCCTTATAGGCAGGACTGTGGTTACATGTTTCACCAATTACTGTACTCACGTCAGCGGAGGCTTTCTCCAACTTGTTTGCTCAGGGAGTCACAACTTACTGGAAATTTACCCTGCCTGTCATTTCCTTGTGTGTCGACAAGGGAGTGGACGCTTGTGTGTGTGTGTGTGTGTGTGTTTTCCACCAACAGATGACTGTTTTTACACACACTGGTATGTGTGCTGCTTTCCACGCTGACCTGGAGGTTGCCTCCTTATTTGCCCAGCTGGTCATCAAAGTTCATTTCTGCCACGATAATAGAATATCTGGGCAATTTATAAAAAATAGCAATTTGTATATCTCATTTTTAGAAGCTGGACGTTTCAAGGCCAAGGTGATAGAAGATTCCAGAATTTCCATTACTAGGTGAAGGTTGCTCTGTGCTGTGAGATGTTTCCTCAGAGGAAAGGAACAGGGAAGGTGGAATAGACACACTAACTTAATGGTGCGCGAAGCCTTTCCCTAGTATCTTCATCCCATTCGTAGAGGAGGAGCCCTCATGACTTAGTCTCCCCTCAAAAGCCCTGTCTTGTAAGGGCCACATTCAGACCAAAGCTGGCAGAATCACCAAAACCATGTTGAGCAGTTCTGTGAGGTCACCGGGCTTTGGAAGGGCTCTTGGTGCCTCCCTGCCTGTGGATGGTGACAGACACCCAGCAGTTGAATATGGCAAGCCTTGCATTGGGAATCACAATCGTGTGGTCACTGGAGTTTTCCTGTCTTGTTCCCAACCTCTTTGTCTGGTCAAAGTTCTATCATCTTCAGGACTGTCATGACACCTCAGCCTGGTATCACAAGGCCCCAGCCCTCTTGATTGTCCTGAGAACACTAATACTGTATATTCTGTGCTTTCTGGCTGCTATCATGAGATGGTACCTTAACTCATTTGCCAAGTGACCCCACCTTGCCCACCCCTCTAGACTACTGTCCTCCTGAACGTAGGCACACGTCTTGGTGTTCTCTGGTTTGCACAGCTGTCTTCATTTTCTCCAAGGTTGCCTGTGTACCTTCACGCTTGCCACATGTCATCTAGTCTGCAGGCAGCTGTTTGGTCCCTCACTTAGCACATGTTAGTTACTTTCCCTTGGGCCAGGGACCACCTCTGATGTTGCTGTGGACCCTGCACACAATCCAGTCATTCTGTAAATATTTGGGAGAAGATCTCTCAGCTAGTGAATCTACTTCTGTCTACCCTGCAGTCTCTGAACCTCTCAAGCTTGCTTGTTTTATTTCCTCTCCAGTTTTGGTTTGCCTCTACTCGTTCTTCGTGCCTACCCTTTCTGGCTCTTCTCCAGTTCCATTGCCTGAATCTGTGTCTTCAGTCATTGCCCTTCCCCCAGTCTTCTCACTCTGGTAAATAGCACTTGAAAATCTTATTTAAAAAAAAAAAAAAGAAAAAAAAAAAGGGGCTGGCCAGATAGCTCAGTGGACTAAAGTGCCTGCTTAGGCAGAGCGCAGTGGCCGGGCTTCCATCTCCAGCACCACAAGCCGTGCGGGTCCTGCCCCTCGGTGCGCTGAGATGAGACTGAGACTGGGCGTGGTGGCGCACGCCTGTAATCCCAGTGCTTGGGAGGCTGAAACCAGGAGGATCTCTATGGAGTCTGATCTGTGTAGTGAGACCCTGTAGACCCTGTACTAAATACATAAAAAAGTATACTTCTGTAATTTTCCTCCTAACTAGAACTTTCCACCTTCCTTCTTTGTTATGTAGAACTATGAGATTACTAACTTTTCTGCAGCAATCTTGGAAAGTTGTCATATTTATGAGGATTTATTATATAGATGAAATAATTTGAATGGGCTTTTAGTTTCAAAGTAAAATAATTGCTAGTTGAATGACTTACATTAGTAGATCAGACCCAGTTAATGTAAGTTTGTGTCTGTTAAAATAAAAGTTGAAAAATTAAATTTGTTCCTTGGTAATTTGATTTGTAGGAAGTTAGGGAACAAAGGATTCCAAACAGGGCTTTAAAAATCAGTTCTAATTAATTGCATGTGCAGATGCATCAGCTACGATTGGGAGGCAATTAGTCTAATTATGTTTAAAATACAGTTGCATGCTTAAATAGATAATCACACCCTGAGGCCTGCCTATCTCTCTCTACTTTGTCCTTTAGGCATGGAGTGAAGGTTTTGGCCATTAAGCATGACCTCTTCACTACCTGTGGAGCAGAACCAAGTGACATAATGCAGATGGGCAGGACCGCACGGGGCTGTAGCCAGAGCCGGGTAGTTCAGTGACAAGTGTCTGTGTGGTGCACCTAGATGAAAACCTTAAGATACACCAGGGAATATCTATATGCTCTAGCTAAACTTTTTTCAGATGGAGGATTCTTATTTTGGGAACTCTCAGCTCTTCTCATGCTCCAGTGTGGAGTAAACTACAGATAATTTCTATTGTGAATGCTATGAAATAATTGGAGTTTCTGAGTCAAACTTGAATGAGTGATGCCTTGTCTCACAGTATTCCATCTCATGAAAGCCCTGGTGAGGTTTAGGCGCTAGGTTCAGGGGGGCCAGTAGGCTGCCTTCTGGGCTTCTCTAGCAGTTTGACGCTGCTGAAATCTTGCGTTGCTTTAGTTTAAAGTAGATGTGACACTTTTGACAAACTACTTTTCTCTTTTTTCTTTTCATTTTTTGGCATTTCTTTATTTTGTAATGTATTTGGTACAAGGTTGCACCACGCAGCTTGGACTTGCAGTGATCCTCCTATTTTAACCTCCCCAGCGCTGGGATTTGCAGGCATGTGCCACCATGACCAGGCTCATTGACTGGCTCAGTGTGCACACAGGGTAGGGGTGGGGTGGAGTGGGAAGTGGGGGGCGAACCCCAGTCCCTACGCTTGCCTAAGCAGGCACTGAGTGTGCTGAGTATCTGGCCGGCCCTTTTTCTTGGTTTTAGACTTCAGCTGTTGCTGTATGCACAAGTGAATAGATGCAAGTGTTGGAATGTTTTGCTTGCCTTTGGTTAAAAATCGGTGCACCCTCTTTACTCTTCAGTAGATTGTGTTTTATGGGGGGAATCTAGTGAAGGTGGTCTTGTGCAAATACGCCTCATTGCCCTTCCTTTGGTTTCCTGTTGCATTAAAATGATTTACAAATTACATTTTCATTTTATAGGGTATCCTGCAGCTACAAGACTACAGTCTTTACTATCGACCTACCACAGTGATTTTGCTTTTTCTTTCTGCTGCATTTGCTGTATTTCTGGCCAAACTGTAGTAGAAACTGAGGTTTACTATTATTGGTGTATTTATAGCTGGGTTATGTGGTTTGCTCCCAGTAGGCAAAAATGGGATGTTAAGGCAGCTGGACTTTTGTTTCTTGTACTGTTCTTATTAATCCTGGTATAAGAAGGCAAATTGACTTCATTTGTGTGCTATCAAGGCTGATAGTGGATTTAGGAAACCTATGGATAAACGTAGATGAAGCTTGAAATATGGACACTTGAGGACATAGATTATGGGTCAGCATGGTTGTGTGTGACAGCAATGTGCGGTCATGTGGGCCTTTTCTTCACATTTCCTTCATAGCCTTAAATCTAAGTAGATTTGTTCAGAGGAGATAGCTCCCTTTTTGTTTTTATTTTCCCTTCTTTGAGATTATCATCTCAGAGTTGTGATAGAGTTAAAGTTGTGTCTAAGAAGTCGATTCTTCCTTTATCCCCGGTAATAAGCTCCTTTTCTTGTTATGGCAGACATAAACACGTAAGGTTTATGGCAGACATAAACATAAGGTTTCTTTTGAAACCTAGACCACTTTGGGATTGGGGCTTGCAAGGTAACAAGAGGTGTGCTACTTTAGCAGATGTTCGATGCCCGTCTTGCTGTCATTATAGTGGGACGTCTGCTTGCAGGACATCGGCATGTTTAGTGTAGGGGTCATTTGCCCCATACGCCAGGTTGTCTGTGTAAGTATGTAACTCGCATGTTGCAAAACCTTTTCTGAAAACTGCATGCTTTGTATTTTTGCTTATTTTATAATATTATGTCTTTTCTCACAGTCTATGTTTTTAACTGTGTTTTTTGTTTCTCATGAGTAAGGTGTTAATAGTGCAATTTAAAGATATTAAAGGATTTTTACAGGTCATAGCAGCTGAAAAAAACCCACTGATAAATCTTTAGAAAAACTCAGCACTTTTGGGTTGTCAGTGCTAGCTACACATTGCACCTTAAAACTCATTTTGTCCTCTGTATCATTTTATTAGCTATCCTTCACCTATCAGTTTATCTTAAATAGTCCCACATCCATTTTAGTTAGCCTGGACACGGAATTTTGTGTGTCCTCCTTTTAGTAGTGCTAGTTATCATTAGATGAATTCAAGTTATTAGCTTAGGGTATGGGAGAATTTGGGGTGGCAGTCGAGCATGGTAATATAATGTGTTCGTAAGTCTACAGACAGATGTAGTGTGGAGCGTTAGAATTGGGCAGCAAGAGATCGTCCGTGGAGGGCCTTTTAGAGAAAGAAAAACTGGGAAGAGGTTTTACAAAAGCAGCAGGAAGTACTTTCTGAATCAGCACTGGTCCATTGTGTGGAGGGGTTTGCAGATTTTTAATTAAGCTGCTGAATACTTCCAGTCCTCAATTCGCATGGAAAAGAACTTTAAAGGGTGGTGGGGCCGCATGTACATTTGTGTGTTGGTGCAGGGCAGGCAAATACAGTGGCCTGGCAGTGAAAATCAGAAACAGTGAGTGAGAGAACAGCAAGAAACATTGAAAGAGCGTGTCTTAAAAAACAGTAGAACGACCCCCAAAACCCACTCCATGTCATTTTGAGATCAGACAAAGGGATGGCCACAGCATAATGGGAGCGTGTGGATGCCTGTTGCTAAATCAGAAATGAACAGGAATGCAGCTCCAAACCTCATTTACTACTTTTCAGTCTGTTGCCCTAGAGACAGACTTAACATATTGACTTTGGCAACTCCCGGGAAGCCTGCTACGTCTGCAGTTGTTTAAGTCAAGAAATCTGAATTTGTGACTTCAAATATGTTTATTGTAGTCAGTGCAACAAATTACATTTGTGGTTTTAAGAAGTTTAAGAATTTCCAAGAAGTTTTAAGGCATCTTTTAGAAAAAAAAAGAACTGATAGGGAGTTCTGATTCTAAAGTTTACATAGGAAAAAAACAGTAATAGGAAGCAAGACTTTTAAAAACCCAGTGCAAGAGGCTGTTGAGAACTGATTTAAATTTCAGGCATCATCTCACTTCATAGTGTGAATGAGGTAACTGGAGAATGTAGATAACGAAATTAATAGTCAGGAGAGTGCTTAAAATATTATTTAAAGGTTGTAATGAGAGTATTAACCTAGAACAATCAGGATCTCATCCAGTTTTAATTTCAAATGATTGCTTAGCAGTGTTATTGAGCTTTTCAATTTTCTCTTATTCTGCTGTGCCTTTCCATTTTGTGGTATTGTTTTGCTGTAGTCATAGTGGGAATAACAGTTCAGATTTTCCTTGGAACATAGCAATCCAGTGAGGGATTGCTGAGAAACTGTCAAATGAAATAAAGAAGGAAACGTGGAGTGGGAGAAGAGGCTCGAACCCTGGGTAGCTCTCTTGGAAATGAGTTCTCTTCCACACTGTGCTGCTTTTCAAATGTCTGGGCCACAGACCATCTGATCAGAATAACAGGTACATGATAAAGTGCACCTCCATGGCACCCCTCAGACCAGCCGAGCCTGCCTTCTTGGCGCGGGGACACACACACGTCTTCATTTTCACTGTTTCCCAGGAGATTCTGCTTCTAAAATGTAAGTAAAAGTTTTAGCTGTTGTGTCGAACATTATGAATTTAACGTCTCAACCCTTTCCTCTGGTCATGATTTTGGAAATGATACTTCATCCTTGTATACCAGATGAATGACTGGAATGTGCTTAGGCGTAGTATTTCTCCTTTGTGTGAAGGAGAATTATTTAGCCTTTTAATTTTAACTCCTGTAAAAAATATATCATAAATTGAAATAGAAAAAGATTTAAGAATATATAGGTACTTTTTCATTTTCCTCCAAAGGATCATATTTATAACATTCTCTACCATATAATCATTGTTGCTTATATAATCTTCAGGTTTTATTTAAAATATTATAAAGCTCTTGAAACTTACAGTTTTTTAAATAGTTTTTGATGTGCTTTCTGCTGTTTCATTACCTGGTTACAGACTCAGGGGCCCTGTCACTAAGGACCAGAGAAGTGGGAAAGCTGGGGTGACTTTGCTGAGCATTAGAGGATTTCATAGGCGGACACCAGCTTCTGTTTCCCAAGATGGGCAGTATTTTCCCCAGTAGCCTCACTAGAAGGTCAGATTATCCAAATGGCATTGCAGAAGGATCTCAGACTGTGTCTGTGATTTTGGGATGCTCCCCCAGCCTCTTTTCAGTGTAGATGCTTTTCTGGTGTGATAGACTCTGAACACAGCTTCTCACTGTCTCCTTGGGTGCAGCCCAGGAGTGCAGATGCTGCCTGTGGGCCCCTGCCAAAGCTCATCTTGTTTGCTCAGTTGCTTCCAACTCTTATCTGGCCCTAGGGATTTTAGTTCAATAATTTAAAATGTAAACAGAGCCCCATAGAATCAGGCCAAACTATCCTGTACACGATTGAGTATGAAGTTCACTCTTTATGTAGAAGGGAGAATTTGTTCAGGAAAATTGAAGTCCCTTATAATATAGGAAACACATGCAAACATACATTGTCTTTTAACTTCCTGATAACACACAGGAGCCCAGCCATAATGCATGTATGTTTTTCCTGTATTGATTAGAATTTTTAAACATGGATCCATTTTACATGTATTATTTGATACAACCTTGTGATATAACATAGGTTTAAATAGAATAGGTTGAAGTTTATTTTTTTTTTTAGCTTCAAATAAATATTTTAAAAAGGAAAGCTTGCTTCATTTAAAAAGACCTCCTTGCAGTAAGAAGCCTGCTTGGTGATGTTGGGTGAGGTCTGGCTGCATGGATCATTGCACTGAGAAAGGCTGGTGTGCAAATGGTGTAAGTCAGGTAAGGAACAGACAGGTCAGGGCAGCATGGCAGCTGTAGTTAATAATAACATCCAGTGGCCTGGAAACTTCCAAGAGAGCAGACTTGATTTATTTATTTTGTTTTGTTTTGTTTTCTGGTACTGGGGATCGAACTCAGGACCTTGTTCTTGCCAGACATGCACTTATGCCACTGAACTATCTCCCTGGCCCTATGGGAGTAGATTTTAAATTACACCTGTGACAGAAAATGAATGCAGTCAGGGGTTGCTTAATGATGAGGCTGTGGTCTTATAAGTACACCCTCGGGTAGTTTAGTTGTGTGAATGTTGAGAAGTATACTTAGATAAGTGAAAGCAAATGCAGCATCACGAGGTGACATCATCTTATGGGGCCACCATTGTATGTGAGTAGCTTGTCCTTAATTGAAAGTTCATTATGTGTTACTACGTGAGGTGATGGACCTATCCATTAATTTGATATACTCATTCTATTATACATATATATATATCATGTTTTATACTGTAAATACTGTATATATTATTTTGTCAGTTACAGAAATAAAAACCCCACATAAAACGTATGCATATCCTAAGTTGAGCACAGTTTTCAAACCACTTTCAATAATTAAATGAAACCATGTTTGTTATAAAATGCCTTGAGAAGTTTTAATTGACTTTCAAAAAGTTGATTGATCTAAGTAATAGCCTGTGGACTCCACGCTTGGGTGTTCCAGGGTCTATTTTGAGGGCTTGTGCTTTGTAATTCTCGTAGATCTTAGTTAATTAAAGAGAAGTATTTCTAATTGGTATATCTTATGTTATATTTTGCAGATGATTGCAGTTTTTATGAGTATTCTTTAAAATCATGCACTCATTTTCATTAAGAGGGAAATGTTTGAAAATGAGGTGGCCGCTCATACTGAAGATGAATTGGCCAAATTACTGGAAAGGTACATTTAATTGTGATTGTTTCAGAGCAGTCTTGGGTAAAGAATAACTGAACAGTTACGTTAAGAAGAACACATACACGCACAGGGACTGCGGAGTAGCTCATAGATGTCCCTTTTTGGTTTTGAACAGTAGTTGTAATTCAGAACTCACTTCATTGGCCTCCCATTATCAGCTTTTTTCTGTATGCCGCTTGGGCATTTGGCCTTCTCTGTCTCCTTTATATTTTAATGGAGAATGTGATAGTAACAAAAATATTCCCCTTTTGTAAAGTAGGTAGATTTATAGCCGGTCCTGTTGGCACAATCTTGGCAAAATCATCCACCCGCATGCAACTGTGAAAAGGCAAAAATTCCAAGTCGAAGAGAGGAGTAAATAAAATATAAAAAAATCCAGATTGATGAAGCTTTACTTAATGCACAAAATGCAAATACAGATGCATCTAATTAGTTCTATTGGATTTAAGACTGACCCAGGAAGTGCTGATACTTAATCTACCGTGTTTTGCTTGTGTTTGATCTCGAGATTGTGTCTCATTTACTCCTCTCGTTGTGGGGATAAATACCCAACACTCAAAATGAAGGAAGGAAAGATTTGGCTTGTGGAGGTTTTAGTCCATACTCAGCTGACTCCAAGGCAGACTGGCATATGGCAGAGGGCAGCAGTTCATGGCAGCAGAAAGCAAAACAGCAAGAGCAAAAGAGAGGAGTAGTGGCAACAAGGCTATAGAGAGCAAGTCTCTCTGTCCTCTCATGTGACATTCAGGCTATCTGCACCAGGCTGGGTGTAGCACTCACACCCATAATGCCAGCAGTACTCACCCATAGTCCCAGCCTTGGATCATGAATTAATCACAACTGCACCTCAATGACTGCAGGAGGCTTTAGGGGGACAACAATATACACAAACCATAACAGACTGGAAAAGGGTAAGGGAGAACCCCCCCCCAAAAAAAAATTAACTTTGGAGTTGTCAGTTTTTGTGCCTGAAATAGTCTGAAAATCAAGTAGGAAAAAGCACAGGGAAGCTGCATATGCTGCTTTTGAAGTGATGGGAGACAGAGCCAGTGGCTCGGAGGAAGTGGAAGAGCGATGGTGACGGTGAAGCATTTCTTCATGGCAGAGCAGTGGGGGCCAAAACATCTTCATGGTGGATGTGAACACTGCCTAAGCCAAGAAGCCTGCAGTAGTTTTTATTTAGCAGTCAGGTTATGTGGAGGAATAAGCCCTGGCAGAGTGGTTGGCTGGGTTGTCCAGATTTCGAGGATTCAGAGACTCACTCAGCCCACAGGTCATTCTTGACCTTTCCTGCTGCCAGCGCTGGTCTTGGGAAAGTCATGGCACTCTGGTAGACTGCAGTTCACAACTCTGAGGCCTGCCCAGCCCTTGAATGTCTGCTGGGACAGAGCTGTAAGAACGTATGATGTTTGGTATTGGTAAATTAGGAGGGAAGCAGAATATCTATGTAAGCTCTGTATTATTTTCCCTGAAGGGTACTCTTGTGTAAGAGACTTCACTTTATCTGTCTAGTGTGAGAGTCCTCACACCCTCTGTGCAGATGGCCCCTGGTGGCTTCCTTCCTCCACTCTGTGCTATCTTATCAGTGTAGGCTGGACTGGCCTGCCACCCCAGTTCTGACCAAGTTTAGAGACTTCTGAGGAAAAATTATCCTGGTACTTGTTAAAATAGTAAGGAAGGGCTGAGGGTGTAGCTCAGTGCTAGAGCTGTTGCCTGACATGTGCAAACCTTGCGCTCAGCCCAGCACTGGGAGGTGGGGGGGAGGGGACAAGGGAAGAGTTTACTAAGGACTATTAGGATTTGTGACAGAGAAGAAAGAGTGGGCTCACCCCTGGATATAGCAATAACAACTGGGATTGATAGCTAGAGTGAAGGGGTTGATGGAGGAAAGATTACTAAGGAGAGATGTCAAGGATAAGGAGATTATTCCTAGACCGACAGCCTGATTCTTTTTAAAACTTGGCCTATAGATCTTAAATAAATTAATTTCTTGCTTTTAGTTTGTGATGGTTAATCTTGCTTATCAACTTGAATGGCTTGTGCCATTCCTAGGAGCTAGGTGAAGTATATTTCTGCGTGAGCCATGGACGGTGACCTTGTGTATTATGGCTGGTCTTTGGCCTCTTCCTCACTTTCTAGCTCTTCCTCTTCCTCTGCCCTTTGCTTCCTGGATGCCCAGACTTGTGTGGTTTTTCTCCACCACACTCTTCTGCCATGATGCCTCTGCCTTTGAGTCAGCCAGCCATGGACTGAAATCTCCAAAGCCATGAGCCAAAGTAAACCTTTCCTCCCTTCAGTTTTGTCCCAGCGACAGAAAGCTGACTAACGTATAGGGTGAGACTATACGTGGGGTGCACTCTCTTCTCAGTCTCATTACTAGTTCCTTTTAGTAACACAGATCCGTTGTTGCTGTCCTTTATCCTACTGTTGATCCTTCTGCTCTCAGGCAGTACCCTTAAAAAGTTGTTTAAAACTCTTTAACTTGCTGCGTAGTCCTTATGTGTCACCCAGTTGAATATGTCATTCTTTACATTTGCCACATTCAGGATCTGCTCATTCAAATTCACATTCAAAACTACACATACTGTGCATACACACTCTGCTGTAGCAGCCAATTGGATAGTTTATTTTTTGGTAGGGTAGGCTATTTTCTCAATGTGTAAGTCCAGCTCTTCTTTCTATCTTTAAGAAAGTCTTTTTCAGCCGGGATTGTGCCCCACACCTGTAATCCCTGGCACTCTGGGACACTGAGGCAATAGGATTGCAAATTTGAGCACAGCCTGGGTAACTTAGTGACTTAGTGAGACCATGCTGAAAATTGTAAAAAAAAAAAAAAAAAAATACAGAAAGGATATGGCTCAATGTAAAGATAGTGAGCTCAATCCCCGTTACCATCCAAAAATAAATCAGTCAATAAAAGTTTTTCTGTTTTCCTCACCAAAATTATGTCTAGTAAAAACTTCAGGAAGGTATATTTTAGCATGCTTACGGTTTGTGCTGTGTCTTATCTTCTGAGCATGTCAACTATTCTGTCGTATAAAACCAGCGTTAATTCTCAGGTAAGAGAGCGCTCACCTGGTAAGCATCACTTAGGGAGGATTAAGCTTAAATCGCTCCATGATTCCACGCATGCCCTCCTTCCTGATCGCCTTCACTGTGTGTCCAGGAACATCCCAGGTTGGTTTTCCACGTGTGTCACGCCACTCCCTCCCTGCTGTTGTGCTTCCAGTTACTAGCTCTCAGGGGCTGGCTTGTTAGTAGACATTACTTTGCGTGTCACGCAGCCAGTTGGCACGACGTTTTTGGCTCCTGCTGAAGCTCTTTCTAGTTGGCGGGCAAATGAAATCTGTTCACTGAGAAGGGAACATGTGTGTGTATGTTTGTGTATTTATGCTTGTTTATGTATATATTGCTGGCAAAGGATGAGGCAGAAGCAGAAGTTAGGTCAGCAGAATGCAGCCGCCTCTCTTTTCTTCTACCCCCCTTAGGTCATTTTACAACGGGAGATAATGCCGGGTTTTGCTATTGAGTATGTTTTGTCAGGCAAATGTATGATGGCATTTGGGCCTGCATGTTTATCATTTTGTTATTGGAAAAATAAAATGGGAGCAATAAATGTATTGATATATCTGTTTCTCAAACTGTAGAGGCCTGTGACCCCAGCGCTAATGCCGTAGACTTAGATGGCATAGGAATGTGCGGGGAGAACGGTGGCTCTTCCTTTGTGCCAGGCAGCGTTCTCGGTGCTTCGTGTGCATAGCTTGATTCTCACACCCGCACGGTGAGATAGCTGTTACTGTCAACCTTCATTTTATAGATGAAGAATAGACACAGATTAAGTACCTCGTTGAAGATCCCAAAGCTAATAAATCATGATATAGCTTATAATAGCCGTAGTAAAGTAGCAACACTAAAATCTGTTTTTTAAATTAAGTTTATTAATAAATTTTAAATATACATACTGATCACAATAATTCCGCCCCCTTTCTCATATGCTTCCTGCAATCCCTCTTCCCCTCCTTATGTATGAAAACTTTTCTATTTTTCCTTTTTCTCTCATTTGTCTTTCTTTTCTTCTTTTCCCTTCCCTTCTCCCTAGTTCCCCATCCCAATTAAGCATTTTCTTTCTGCTTCATTATATCTAGTATACACTTTGGTCCTCATGTACACTTTTGATTTCTCACACCAGAGAAACAATGTGATCTTGACACATGTGTGTTCAATTTATTTCACTTAAGTGTGATCTCCAGTTGCCTCCATTTACTTAGAAATGTCCTAAGTGTATTTTTCTTTATGGCTAAATAGTATTTATTCGATTGCATTTTTTAAAACACCCTACATCTTCTTAATCCATTGCATTTGATGGGCATTTGGGCTGTTTCCAACATTTAACTATTACAAACTGTGCTGCTATAAACATGGGCGTGCTCGTATTACTGTGGTATGATGTTTGTAATTCTTTGAGACGATACCAAGAAGGGGAGTAGCTGGGTGAAAAGGAACCGCTACATCTCGTGTTCTGAGGAATCTCCACGCTGATTTCCACAGTGGTTGCACCGGTCTACACTCCCACCAACAGTGCAGAAAAGTATATTTTTCTCCACAACCACATCAGCATTTGTTATTGGTTGATATTTTGATAATAGCCATTCTTTCTGGAATGAGATAGAATCTGTGTTGTTTTAATTTGCATCTCTCAGTGCTGTTGAATGTTTTTCCTT